>NC_043999.1:5923450-6103450 GCF_902150065.1 Myripristis murdjan | reverse complement strand
ATAAAGTTTCTGAAGAAACTTTGATGTGCTTGCCTTGCCAGCGCCTAGACATGTGTAAACCGCCAGCCCTATGCTGTTTGTGGGCTGTGTAGTGTTGTGGCTCTTGCCCAGGCGGGGAGTTGAACCCTGGTCTCCTGCATGGCAGGCAGAGACACTATCCACTGTGCTACTGGGGCTTGTGTGGGTGGAGCCAGAAATGAGGCTCTATGAAGCACACAGCATGAGTGATAGTGCTGCTTCTGTGAAAAATCACCTAAAAGTAGTGGTCAAACAAATGCTTCTTTGTCAATGATAGTAAGTCCGAGCAGAAAATAAAATGTACCATGAGAAAGGCAAGGCTTTGGGCTTTCAAACTGTGTCAAAATTATTTTCCAACTCCCAAAAATGCCCACCTTAGAGCGAGTTGGAAAAGTGTGTCTTTCTGCTTCTCTCCCGAGACTTTGCATTTCAGATATAATGGGAGTCTATGGGGGAGAGAGCTGGCACTCCTGCCTCGTTAAGTGTCACAGTGTAAAAAGTTGAAGCTACTTTGCTTTTGTATTTACATTTTTCAAAGCACAACTATTTTTCCTACAATTTGATCCCAAATTTATGCATGTGCAGTGAAAAGTGTGGCCAGCAGAGCAAGTTTAAGACAAAAGTTTTAGGCGAATTTTCAGGGCTGCTCCACTCTAGCCCTCAGGAATGCCACTCTAGCTCACGCAATACACACTCATTCAAAAGTCAGAGGCGGCTCAAAAATAACTCCAAACTTAAACTGTGTTTTATGGCAAACTAAAGCAGACATGAAAAATTGAAGATGACACACATAAAGTTGAACATCTGCTGAGTCATTTAAGCTTTGAATGGAGTCTGTGGGCCAAAGAATGAGGGAGCTGTGAGGCTTTGAAAATGCATGAGTGTCTGCCGATTTCCCATTATTTTTCAATGAGGGCAAAATCGCGATTTTAAAATTGAATTATGAGAAATCGCATAGTCTGATCAGTTTGAAAATTGACACACCGCTTCTTCTCCACAAGACGCACGTTTTTTGTATTTGGTGCGTGGACGCAGGTTAAAAGCTCTGGGCCCTGGAGCCCTCTGAAGTTTTGGCCATTCATTTCGGATGGCCGAAATTTTCAGGAAAATTGGAATTTTGAGAATTCCGTGAGTTGGATTCCTTATAAAAGTAATAGCACACTTCTCCCAATGGGGCCGCACATTTTCCCAATTCATTGTGGGGGCCTAAAACCAAAGCTGTAGGAGGAGTAGCGCGCCGAAAAAAAGGTGGAATAATAATAATATTAAAAAGATTAAATATGCAAGATTTTAAGATGTGTTGCCTTTTCAAGGCAAGCACATAATAATTATGTCCCGAAACCCCATAGATCAAATATCTATTAGGATTTAAATTGCCTTTCCTTTCTGAAGTCACAGCGGTTTGTTCATATTTTGTGGTATCAGCTGTTAAGAAGCTCAAGTGTCACTTAACACTCTCAACACACTTTTCAGCACCATTCAAATAAGTGAATAATGGCACAAAGTTTGACTATACTGTATTTTTTTTTTCAGTATATTGAATTTGACAGCGGATGAAACAGCTTTTTCAATACGAGCGCATCTTTAAAAGGCCAAAAAGGAGACAGTAGTCAGTGTTTTTTTATATGTTAAAAATTTCAGCTCCAACATCTGGCAGAGCGGTATGCGTCGTGCCTGGATTACACCGAGAAAGCGCCGTAGTCGGTGCTGTAATTGTGCGAGTACAGAGCGCTGGATCACAGCCCACGTTTTTGTAAAGGCTGAACAATCCTTTTATTCAAGAAAAGTGTGAAGCAGGTTAGAGGAGAACATGGATTAACTATAGCAATCACTCCCACACACTAGACCTTCAGCTGGGAACGGATGAATTCAGCGGTTGAGGAGTAAAGCCAGGCAACGCTTATACGCTCCCCGCTGGAGGGAGAATAAGCCGAGGCTGAATAAGAACAATGCTGCCATTCACACTTCCAGAATCACAGAAGGTCAGATAGACGGAGAAGGAACATATTGTCCAATAGAGCTGTTGACATCGCGGACCATTCCTTAGAAATGAATTCATGCTCACAGCACTTTCATATAAGCATCGTCCCGCATTAATAATGCAGGAACCCCTTGGGCCAATCAGTAACCTGATGCATAATGTAGCATCTATGGCCTTCTGTGGTTCAAAATTTGTATTTTAATTGTTGTATCCTCATTAGGCCAATCAGTGCAAACTGGATACAGGATTTATGCTGCATTTATATGAAACATTTTGTGTCAGTCGGTGTAGGAATTTGGGTTTGTCAAAGATTCGACCTCTTCAACTCTGCCAGTCCCACCGGTGGGTTTCTCAGTACCGATACACACACACTGCTTTGCTCCAACCAACAGGACTTTATCTTAAATTCCAGTGGAGATCCCAAGGATGCCAAGGTAATCCAACATTTCCTGCTGAATCACAGGGAAATGTGCATGAAATGATGCACAAGACATCTCGATATTTGCTATTTGATGTAATGCTGCAGCCATAAAACAATGGCATCTTGGGTTTGAATATTTCACTCCATGTAAGTGTTTCAACCTACAGAATATGGGCCAAAAATGTATTGTTTTGGGGTTTTTTTGAAGCTACTTAAGGGGTTAAACTTTCACCTGTCATTACATCGGCTTAATCGGCCATCACAGTGTAATTGTTTTTTTTTTTTTTAAAGCCTAAAACACAAAGTGACAATGCATCATCATTGCTCTTAAGGGTTCAGCAAAATCAGATCAGTAGTGTCTGAGATATCGCCTGAAATATTACATTTGACAGATGGATACACCCCGCGCCATAAAACACAAATATAAATGCGTTGTTTGTTGACAGTCACATCCAGAAGGATCCATAAAGAGCATGAAGGTGTTCCAAGTCAGGATCTACAGAACATGCATATATGGGTGGAGAAATGTCAAAAGCATCAATCAATAATCCCATATGATGATTGTAACTCCCCGTGCAAGTGTAGACAGTGGGGTATGGAAGCTTTTCTGTTTTTCCACGATTACCTCTTCACCTGTTGCCCACCACCTAAATCTGAAAAAACTTCACTTTTTTTTTTTTTTTTTTTTTTTTAATGCTCTTTCATCAATGACACAGCATTCTGAAATGACTGGACTCCATTATGTCCATTTCCTTGACATGAGCCCCTGAAGCAATTTGACAACATCTTGTAAAAATGTAAATAAAAAAAAAAAAAAAAAAAAAAAAGAACTTGAGTGCATTTACATAAGCAGTAAAACAAAAAGCTCCTTGAATGGTGTCATAACCTCAGGTAATAAGAAACGGGTAATAAAGACCTTAAAAGGGTTGAAACGCTTGAGCAATTTCTTGACTTATGACCCCGATATTTGAGTTGCAGATATTAATGTTTTTACTTTACATCAACAGCCTTTCCATTTGGAGTGCAGGAGGCCTCGTCTTGCCGTGGCCTCTTACCCTTCCCAAATTAGTAAAAGCAAACCTAGACATCAAACTCAAAAACACTTATAAAGGCACTTAATAAAAGCAGTTTTTTTTTATTTGACCTTTATTTATCCAGCATTAAAGTATAAAGACTCAGATCATACAGATCATAGAATCATTTCATTGTAGCTGTGGTTGTGCAACTTGATACCGGCAAATAGATAGCAGTAGCCAAACAATGTGATCAGATCTAAAGCGAGTTTGGGATGTGAAAGGTGCGGCACTTATTCTGTGGGAACGTGACGTCCGGGACTGACCTCAGCTGATTCCTAACTCCCGATTGGCTGCTTGGACAAGAGCTCATTAATATGCCACACAACACTAGCAACAAGCAGGTAACCATGGATACACTGCATTGGATATCCGTCTCTTTTTCTCCGTCTTTACTACCCTCCCACTCTTTCCTGCTTCCTCCTTCTCTTTCTCAACTTCCTTCTCTGTTTATCTCTCTCTCTCTCTTTCTCTTTATCTCTCTCTTTCTCTTTCTCTCTCTCTCTCTCTCTCTCTCTCTCTCTCTCCACAGGGATCAGTGTTCTCGTCTGCAGCATGCTTAGTGGCTGCTCAGACTGCAATGAACCAATCCCCGGCTGGCGGTCACCATGGCAACCGAGGGGCCATAACAACATCCCGTTCTCCGTCAGACAGTGGTGATCTGATCAACCACCCGTGTGCTGTCGTTCATCTCCACGCACTCCACTTCCTGTCGGAGCCCCTCCCCTCCCGGCCGGTGGCCCCGGGCCTTGGAGGGGGGCAGGAAGGTGAGGAGGGTGGGGAGGAAGGCCAGCGTGTGCAGCACCGAGCAGCCGGCGGTGAGGGTGAGGCAGCGGAACATTGTGTGCGTGAGGTTGGAGCGTATGCAGCCCACGGGCACCAGGGCGGCGCTGTAGCAGATGAGCGTCTGTAGCGAGGGCACGCCGTGTCTCTCCAGCGCCACTCTCACCCAGCGAGTCCTGCTTTCGCCCCGGCCCGAGGCGAAGCCGCACAGCAGGGGGCCGCTGCAGTCCGCCGAGTGCCCCAGCGCCGAGATCAAGCACAGCACGGACATGCAGTCGAGCTCCACGCCCCACAGGGTCATGAAGCCCAGCACTCCGAACTGCACGGAGAGCAGGGTGAGGCCCAGCCACACGGAGACCAGCGGCTCCACCACGGCCAGGGAGGACAGGCCCAGCAGGAAGAGCACCGCCAGCAGGGAGTGTCTGAGGGGGGAGCTGACCGCCGCGGCGTAGCGGTCCAGGTAGACAAAAGAGGGGTTGAAGATGAGAAAGCGGACGCGCGAGGTCAGCGAGAGGCGCCGCAGCGTGTCCAGCAGCACCGACATCTCCTCGCGCTTGTTCTCCGTCGTCTTCGCGACCAGGAAGACGCGGGACGCCGCCACGTCGGGCTCCTCGCCCTGGCCGCGCTCGGCGAAGATGATGTCGTCGGCAAAGTGGGCGTACTGGGGCTCGCGCAGGAAGGAGTGGCGGAGCGTGCGTGTGAAGTTTTCCCGCGACTGGCTGGTGGACTGGTTGCGCTCCGATAGGTAGTTCAGGTAGGATTCCAGCCAGCTGATTCGCTGGAAGCCTTTGGCATATTCTAGCAGGTCTCGCTGTACGGACACGTTCCAGTAGGGGGCGCTTTCATAGATGTAGAATCCAATAACAGGGGAGTAGGAGCTGAAGTAACGCTGCTGGGCACGGGCGTACAGTACTGTTGCTGTATCCATGGCAACCAGTGCACTGGGGTCTGAACCCTGGGTCACCTGTGGACAACATAATCATATTTATTACAGACTACAGGCTATCGCTCTGGCACAAATGAAGCCTTTTTTTTTTTTTTTTTTTTTTTTTTTACCATTTCGATTTTCCCAGCTCATGGCTCTGTTGCAGACAAGGTGTATAAGAGCAGACTGTCTAGTAAAAAATTAAATATATCAGATAACAAGCCACTGATTGGTGGTGATGTCAAGGGTTATTTAGCGAAGTTCCCTGCACATATGTTTCACACCTTGTGGTGCGACATTTCTTCTTGTCTCACTCTGATTTTGCGTTTCATTTGGCATTAAAAAAAAAAAAAGGTTTACAGGACAGGCTCAGCGTAAATTTTGTGCTTTCCAGCTCTGTGTTTTTAGCATATGTGCCCATCAAACAGTCAGAGCGGGTGCGAACAAAAATGCTGCACAAAACCATTCCGCATAAGTGTCTGAACACCCTGTGCGAAATGGCTCTGTGTGTGTAAACAACTGAATCATACTCAGAATATAGAGGAATAAAATGTGTGTTGTGTATGTGAAAGTAAATGTGCATGTGTGGGCAACAGAATCCCATTTATCATACATTAGAGATGTGTGTGTGTGTGTGGGTGTGTGCCTTACCTGTAAGAAGCCCATCAAGCCAAAGGAGATGTAGACCAGATACAGCAGAACCACAAACGGCTTGACATAGGTGTTGGTGATCCAGTCTCCATAGCAACGCCGCACACACCCCAGCAACAGGTGAGAGTCCTGAGGTTGCGGGTCCGGGCAGACCGGAGCGTGCGCGTGAGGGTGTGCGTGTGTGTGTGCCGGGTTGGCCACGTGACTGTGCCCGTGGGTGACAGGGTTGTTTGCAGTGTGCGCGTGTGTGTGTGCGTGTGCGTGCGTGTGCATCAGGTTGGCGTTGGACGTGTGCGTGTGACCGTGGCTGACCCCGTGTGGCTGGTTCGGCGTCTGCGTCTCATCCTGGTAGCGCGTGTACATGAGACACCTGTACCAGGCCGGCTTGGAGTCCAAGCGGTCGGGTTTGGGGACGCGCCGGCAGAAGCAGCCGTGCCGGTACCCGGTCTCCAAGTATCCGGTGAACACCAGGCAGGAGCTGTAGAAGGACAGCGTGTAAACGTAGCTGACGGTGACGGCGAGGGCGGCGGTGCGGCAGAAGAGCCGCACGGCCTCCATGTTGGTGAGCGGCGAGGCGGCCAGGCCCAGGGTCATCAGGTGGAGCATGGTGGAGCCGGAGAAGCGCAGCATGACGTCCTCGAAGACGCCGGCCACGCGCTCTTTCACGTGCTGGTCCTCCCGCGTCCGTCTCCACGACGACAGCATCTCGAAAGAGCCGAACAGCCCGTGACCTGAGGCACAGAGGAAGACGTGTGGCTAATGAGATTACATTAGATTGTGCACTAAACTTAAAAGCCACAATGGAAATGGAGAAAAAAAAAAAAAAAAAAAAACACTTTTCAGTTTGTTATCTGATCTGATTCTCCAGAAATTTTCATAATTGACCAAAATCAGTGAAATTCCATGATTCTCAATACCTGATTTGATGCAATGGAAAAAAAAAAAAAAAAAAACAGAAAACTCACTCAGTGCTCGCTCCATTATTTCAGAATTTAATATGAACATCTACACAAAACCTTTAAGTGTTTAAGTGTAAAGTGTTTAAACATTCAGGCTAAGGCAGCAACATTAGAATGAGGACACTTGGTTATGAGTGAAAGATCAAAGCGTGTCCATGCTACCAACACTAAAATATCATTTTTTAAAATTTTGGTATTGACTTGACACCTAAATATCATCTTGCTGATATTTAGATGTTTATTTTCTTGTCATTGCTCTTACTTCTTTATTTCTTTTATTTATTTTTTTACTGGATACTTTCCATTACATAACACGTGATGTACATAAAAATTCAAACCAGTAATGCCAACACAGTTTTTTGAAATACAACCTCCATCCTAGCAGTCATGTTAAATGGTCTAACTTGTCCTCTTTGGAACAGTCTCTTCCTGGATTATGTTCCGCGGTAAAATCCTATTTCAACCAGAAATATGAAAAATAAATAAATAAATAAATAAATAAATAATACAGAAGTGAGCCACAGTAAAATTGTCATGTGCTTGAGATTTGAATGTTCCCTGTGGAGAAACCAGCTCACTGCAGCGGCACAGAGAAGGATATAGATGAGACCATATACACGGAGCAGAATTACTGCAGGAAGTACTTCCAACAAAAGAGCTTGAGAATAACACAACAGATAAAAGATAAAGCCTCCTTGCTGGGCAGATTTATAGGTTGGAAACTAATGTGCAGGTCACCTCAGCGAGCTAATGGAAAGAAAAGGCCTTCAGTCAGTGAGGGACGTCATTTTCAATAATGTGCAATGCAATCGGAGGTGACTGAGGACAGCGCTCGCGTACGCGGACGTGCCAAGCGTTCATGTGCACGCACATACATGTACATATGGTTGTTCACGTGCAGCAGATGGTTTTCACCTCAGCGGTTGCCATGGCGCCAATGAGTCATCACTGACATACACCCCCCCCCTCGCTCTCCTTCCTTTCTCCAGTGACCTCACCACACCGAAACACTTTACACCTTGGCAGTGACGCAAGGTGCCAACACCAGAACTGGGTGCAACACAGACTGAAGGAGTGTGTCGGTCTGTGGAGTTTCAGTGTGCATACATGCGTGCATTTGTGTGTGTGTGTGGGCGGATGCATGTGTGTGTGTGTGCATTCGAGAGGGAGGGAATTAAATAAGGAATGAGAGTGAAAGGGACGGGGGGTTAATGTACCAGAGAGAAGAGGGGAGCAAAGAGAGAGGCTGGGGGCAGCACTCGCCCAAGGATTGTGATTTTCACTGGAGCTTGACACACACACACACACACACACACACACACACACTCCACAAACTGAGCCAGACACATGGGAGAGTATAAGGTGAGAGAGATAGGTATTTTGCCAGTCTATTCCAGCCTCTGGGTTTCAGTATACTCTCAAAAAAAATGGATTCAGACAGTGTGGAGACTGTATTCACTGAACTGTAGGTTAAATCAGGGCAGGAGAGCCTGTCGCTAAAATACACACACACACACACACACACACCTAGACACACACACACTTTACAGATGGGAGGACAATTATTCTCCCAGCCCTTTGTCCCCTTCTTACAATGCAATGGTTTAATCAGTTATATATTGTGAGACAGTAAATTATTAATTGTTAACTTGTTTATTCAAGTTAGAGAATATTTATTACAACTTACTACTTACTACTTATTAAATTTAACCCTAATCATAATCCCAATCCCCATACCCTAACCTATGGGAACACAGGACCTAATTTAGATAGGAATTCATTTTTTATCGGGACTGAGGGAAAATTAGCGTCATACATTAAAATACTGGCCCAGAACACAAGATGAAACATATACTAACAAAGAATCAACAACCAACTCCTACACACACACACACTGCTTTCCTGCTGAAATATTTTTAATCATAAATCAACACTGACCTTGCTGACATTGTGCACACCCGACAAAGCAGAGTCAAATGGGACTATTTTCCCTCCACCACGACGATCTGTTTATTATTACACCAGTTTTGTGCATTCAGGAGCTGAAGCGGAGATTAAATGATGCACCATGAAAGGTTTCTCTATTATCATTTCGGACTGGTTCTGAAAAGAGAGCAAAACATAAAATGTGCCTCTGCTGCCACAACTCCCTGTTCTCATAACAGGATATATAAATACCTCTTTTTCTCTCTGTGTCTTTTGCTATCTCTCTCTGTGCCCTGTAGCCCATTCCTTCGTTTCTCTAAACCTCATTCTTCCTGCTTTTTTCCTGTCTGCCCATTTCTCTTGTGTCCTGAAAAGTCCTCCTTTATTCCCCTCTACTTCTACATTTTTTCTGGATTTTCTGATTCGGAAATTCTTCCCTCAGCTTCCTTATATTTCCTGGAAACTCTTCTTTCTCGCCCTCTCTTACTGTGTCCCTCTCTCCTGGGCACTCGATCTCTCAAGTTATTTTAAGCCTAACAGCAGCCTTTCCTCCTCCACATTACAGAGTAATTATGGTACAGGCTGTGTGTGCATGAGCGATTACATACATCTTACAGGATCCATTATGCATGTCCTACGAGCTGCATGCGTTGTTTTAACGTGCTCTTGATTCTTTTTTTTTTTTTTTTTGCCTTGTTTCTTTTGTCGCATCGTTTTGTCTCTTGTTTCATCCCTTTCCATCATTTTATCATTGCCCACACAAATTAACTGAACTGTAAAGCATATCTAAATGCACAAACACTGACCGTTCCTTTATAGCGTCGAGTCCACACGTCAATTACTGCCTAATCTGGGGAGCAAAGATGTAATGAAGTGTGAGCCCAAGAGCAGACAGTGTTGGCTGATTTAGCTACAAAGAAAGAAAAACAAAAGAAAGAAAGAAGGAAGGAAGCCTCATGGTTGATTTCTCAATACGGTGTATAGTTCTGGGAAGCAAACCTAATTAAAGGGCACTAAGCGGACTGTTGGCTGATGTTGTTTGGCAGCAAAATATGCAAAGTTCATTCCCAAACTGCCATATATCCATTTTGGAATTAAGGTCATTGCCTGATGTTCATCATTATTGTAAGTACATCCATACTTCAAAAAACACAGAATTCAATCTGTGAAAGTGTCTTTTTCTTATCCAAGCATTCAACATCCAGTAAAACATTAGTGTGCTCTGATTTAATTGTGTGCTGTTGCTCATTTCGTGAGAGTGTGCATTGTTTTTTTTTTTCTTTTTTATTCAATTCAATTTGAAACCTTTCATTTAGCTCCAGAAATTAAAACCTGAATCACTTTGGAGGCTCCGGTTCCACACCTTACTTTCAGATACGCAATTTATTTACGACATGCCAGGTTTCACCTTGAGGTGAAAACTGGCATGTTTAGCTTCAAAGTTGGTTAAGTTCATGCCCCCACACTTGTCATTCATGTTGACGAGCTGTCTGCTTCAAATGGCATCTAGCCTGAGGCGGGCATCTGTAAGCCATCACAGGCATCGAACAGACGGCAAGCACAGGCAGTCTGCTGTAAAAAAAAAAAAAAAAAAAAAAAAAAAAAAGAAAGAAAAGAAAAGAAAAGAAAAAGAAAAGAAAAACAGCGCCAATGTTAACCTCTGTCTAAGGTCACACACGATTAGCTTCACTTGGTTTTTTCATTTCTTCCTGATTTCCCCCACTGGTGTTTTTGCGATGATTTCCTTGCACTTCATATCTGCAGCCCAGCTCACCGCTGGCCACACCCACAGCAAAAAAGCATACACCCAAAATGTCCCACACATCATGGAAGGGGTCAATTCAGGCCAGTGAGTGTAATACACAGGCTTTATCTAGGCAGAGCGATCTGTTTCATTTAATTCACTCATTAATTCATTAATTAATCATTGTTTCGTGTTGTTTTTTTTCATTTTAATTTTTGGCCAATTTTGCATTGCACCATAAAGGAGAGTTGGCTCGGCAGCTGTCATGATGTACAGTAGCGCTGCACTCAACTCAAGTCTCCTGTGGTGAAAATGAAACTTGATGGTATCAAAGAGCAGCAGAAGGTTTTTGTGTGTAAACGTCACCAGGCCTCCCCTCTCCCTCCCTGTCTCTCACTGCTTCTACAGGTAGACGTCATGTCAGTGCAGAGGCAAGCCTAGGACAAACTCTGTTCAACTCTTTACCTGTAAGCAAAACCAATCGCGGTGTGTTTTGTCACATTTCTTATCATGCTTTTGACTCAAAATTGCAATTGTGAATTTTCAGTAATGACAGTTTTTTTTTTTTTTAAACAGCAGGGGAAGCAGTGGGATGAGTTGAAGTGGTATGGATTTCGGCAGTAAACTTTGGAGAGGAGCAAAAAGGGCCGAAAACAGGTCTGTCTCAAAAAGTCTCGACAAGGCGTTCATTAGTTTCAGATTATTAAATGGCTCGGAAATGGCAGAAATTGCAGGGCGAAGCTATAAATAACTTGACATGAGTAACACGAGCAAAACCAGCCAACGTCTGACACATGCCTAAAAGCCATCAGAACGCTCTCTCACTCTCTCAACAGTCTTATTCCATTTCAAAATGAACTTTTCTTTCAAATCACAGCTTTATAATAAAAAAAAATAATAATAATAGTAATAAAAAAATACTGGCTTCTAAACTCTCTAATAAGCTCAGAAATTTGCAGCCTTTAATGTAATGGAGCCTTCAAAATAAGGAAATACCATATCATCATTATGCAGTATCACGATATTACAATATCCATAATCATAGATGAACTTTTCTTTTAAATCACAGCTTTATAACAAAAGATAATAATAAAAACAAAATACTGGCTTCTAAACTCTCTAATACGCTCAGAAATTTTCAGCCTTTAATGTAATGGAGCCTTTAAAATAAGGAAATACCATATCATGATTATGCAGTATCACGATATTACAATATCCATAATCATAGATGAACTTTTCTTTCAAATCACAGCTTTATAAAAACTAATAATAATAAAAAAATTAAAAAAATGCTGGCTTCTAAATTCTCTAATACGCTCAGAAATTTGCAGCCTTTAATGTAATGGAGCCTTCAAAATAAGGAAATACCATATCATCATTATGCAGTATCACGATATTTCAATATCCATAATCATAGATGAACTTTTCTTTCAAATCACAGCTTTATAACAAACGATAATAATAAAAACAAAATACTGGCTTCTAAACTCTCTAATAAGCTCAGAAATTTGCAGCCTTTAATGTAATGGAGCCTTCAAAATAAGGAAATACCATATCATGATTATGCAGTATCACGATATTACAATATCCATAATCATAGATGAACTTTTCTTTCAAATCACAGCTTTATAAATAATAATAATAATAATTAAAAAAAAAAAAAAAAAATGCTGGCTTCTAAACTCTCTAATACGCTCAGAAATTTGCAGCCTTTAATGTAATGGAGCCTTTAAAATAAGGAAATACCATATCATCATTATGCAGTATCACGATATTTCAATATCCATAAATCATAGATGAACTTTTCTTTCAAATCACAGCTTTATAACAAAAAAAAAAAAAAAAAAATTACTGGCTTCTAAACTCTCCAATAAGCTCAGAAATTTGCAGCCTTTAATGTAATGGAGCCTTTAAAATAAGGAAATACCATATCATCATTATGCAGCATCATGATATTACAATATCCATAATCATAGATGAACTTTTCTTTCAAATCACATCTTTATAACAAAAAATAATAATACTAAAAACAAAATATTGGCTTCTAAACTCTCTAATAAGCTCAGAAATTTGCATGGAGCCTTTAAAATAAGGAAATACCATATCATCATTATGCAGTATCACGATATTACAATATCCATAATCCTAGATGATGTTTGCTCTTATATCACAATACTGATATATTGATAACATTAGGGCAAAACTGAACTATATATATTGCCCTGGTGTTATTTTAAACCTACCGAGCATGATGAAGGGGATGCCCAGGTACGTGGAGTTGTAGGTGGCCCCGGTCAGGTTGAGTATCCCTGCAGCGGTCAGGCCGGACAGCGTGATCGACAGAAGCGCCAGCAGGCCAAGCCAGGGTTTGGACCTCACGCAGTCCCTCATCGAGCAGCACAGCACAGCCAGCACGCTGCACGCCCCCAAGCTGGCCAACAGGGGGCGGCGCGCCAGCACGGAGGAGAACTGGAAGTCTGTCCTCAGAGAAGAAGAGGTGGACGGGTACAGCGCCAGCTTAGGGTGCAACGCCGAAAAGTGCTGTAACTCGGCGCAGAAGGCCTTCTCCCATTGGCCGGCCACCCTGTCCATCAGACCGCCACGGGCTTGGAGGTAGTAGGTCAGCTGCAGCGCCCGGGCTGAACGCACCCCTTCTCCTCTGGTCCCCGTCCCGGGACCCCGCACCGTCCCGCCAGGACCCCAGCCCTGCACCCCGCCCAGCTGGTGGCCGATGTACGCCTGGCGCCCGTCGGCCAGCCGCGTGATTGGGTAGCGCAGGACGGGGACGGAGCGGTTGGAGGCGCGGGCCGATTGGATCTCCTCCATGGCGCGGATGATGTCATCGATGATGCAGATGTTCTTGTCGTCGGGGAGGCAGAGGTAGGAGAAGGAGTAGTTGAAGCTGTTGAAGCCGGTGGCCGGGACTGTCACCTGCATCTGGTAGATCCGCCTGTGTAACTGCATGCACACACACACACACACACACACACACACACACACACACACACACACACACACACACACACACACGCATAAGTCACTTAGTGGCCCAGATAAACTGTGGCAAAGGCACAAAAGTTGCATCAAAGTTTTCATAGCTGTGCTTGGCAAAATTTCAGAACCCAGCAGCATCCAGCAGTCCATGACAAGTGTGTGTGTTGGTGTGTGTGTGTGTGTTCACGTAAGACAGTATTATCTATCTATGCATTGTACATGTTGTGTGTGAGAATGCGTGCCTATGTGCTACAAGTATGTGTTGCACTTGTCCGAGCAACAATGGTGGCCTCAGTATCCTCCTCTGTTTCTATGGCAAGAGGACAACAGTGCCAGCATCCACAGTGCCGGTTACTAAGCAACAGGCCTGATGCCAGTCTCTGCCACAGCATAAATAGGCAGAGCTGTCTACCCCCTCAGAATGCTGCACTGACCTGCGAGTGTGTGAGTGTGTGTGTGTGTGTGTGTGTGTGAGTATGAGTAAGAGAGAGAGAGAGAGAGAGAGAGAGAGGGCACTTACTGTACTTTATCTAAGATTATTTTAATACTCATCTTGAGATTCTGGTTTTTCTTGCCCGATTTAAGAAAAAAATCCATGCTAAAACACTAATAACACCAAAACAAACAAACAAACAAACAAACAAACAAAAAAGCTATTGGCAATGATTTGTGGGACGATGTTATTGTTTGGTGGTGTATTTTTCTGATTTGTGTGAAATACGGGCCGAGGTACAGCGTCGATATTTCCAGTGTTTAATGGCGCAACGTTTTTTTCAGCTACCTAAAACATCTCTGGTAATTGTCAGGTTTTGGAGTCGGTCCTGCAGAATCACAAAGCAAAACCTTCTCCCCTCTCATCATTTCCCCCCACCAGCGTCCAACAGTCATACGGGGAGGAACTGTAAAAGAAGCAGAGGTACCATTTTCTCCGCTGACAGTAGCCTTAATAGACCAGAATGGAACGGAGACACAAGACGAGTCGCATTTTCTCGGCACGCGGTAGGCGACTTTCTCCCAACTCTTTAATTGGGGAGCGTGTCACACTTAACAACCGCCATTTGCGCATTCTGTCCTCGAGGTTGTCACGTATGACAACAAGGAATCTAAGGGATGGTAATCTAGAGGGCTGCTTCTTCGCCTTGTGTTTTTACAACAGCTGGCAAGCGACTAAACCGTGCATTACTGTCACCCACGGCTCAAGAATCCAAAGCACAGGAGTAGCCAACTCTCGCGTAGTCGTGTACTCTCACGGCCGGTCATGATCGTGCAAAGCAGAAAGGATTGCACAGCGAATCGCCAATGAGAATGGAGAGAACGGATCTTGTTGATGGCACAGTGTGCACACGCTGACAAGAAAAGAAAGAAGCCGAAGTGTGTGCGTGTGTGTGTGTGTGAAGCAACATTTAATTCCGCTTGTTATCTCATTGGCTTTTGACTGTTTCATCGTGAGAGAACCGTGCTACAACCGCATCAAAGTAGTGCCACACTAGACGACGGTTTCTCCCGTGAGCTCCTTAAGACGCTCAGGAAACTTTTAAGACGATGCAAATGAGGCAAAGACTGGAAATCCAAGGGAGAGTTGCCTCGTGTGTCCCTAATTTCAGCGATGCAACTCACACTTTTTTCTCATCTGGAAAAACTCCTCTGGAAACTCCTCAGGAAATCTCACTTTAGAAATCTGTGAAAGGTTTATGCACCTTGCTCTTGGAGTCATAATCTGTGCCTGTGGGATTGCAAATCCATGCCCACAGATTTGTAAACTGTGCCCTCAGATTTCGATGGCAAATCCGTGGGCTTACATCGTAATTTGTGGGCACGGTTTACAAATCCGTGGGCGTGGAACAGGAATCCGAGAGCGCAGTTTGTAAAGCGTGGGCACAGATTCCTAAATCGAGAGAAACAGATTTACTTTTGTGTCTCAGCTGACCCTGGGGGGGGAGGCTCCGCACAAACATAATCAGAGCTGCATAATAAAAGTTCAGGCACATTCTCTGGAGGTTGTAAAAAGGCATTGTGGGAAATACAGCGAATCACAAAACCGAGATGAGGAACTTTGATGGAAAGTGGGTACACAAAAAAGTAAATCATGACACCTCTGAGCTGCTGGAACAAACTGAACATCACAGACTGATGATATGTTACAGTGCTGGAGTATCCGAGGGTGGATTTTTCCTTTAATAGCGTCTCCCTCATGCATTAGTGTACCAACCTGTTTCCCTCTCAGAGCCTGTTGGCAGCATCTGATGCGGAGTCCTAAGCTAGCCTGTCTAACTGTGGCAGTCCTCTAAGGACCAACAATGTTTTCTGGGTGGGTAAAGTGGGTCATAATAACCATGCCTGACAAACACACACACACACATACACACATACACACAGAAACATGCTGTTTGTGCAGGCACTTATGCACACAAGTACGCAGTGGGGCTATCTTGGGCCTCTGTGGTCTGGAAACTCTGATTACAACCTCATCACCTCCTGAAATCATTTTTGCTAATTGCTCCTGGGGTGTCAAACTAATATTCATAAAATCATTTAGACATGCAAAACGTGGAGGGAGGCCTCCTCGTCCTGACTACGACCACTTCATAATTAAAATGCTCTGCTTCGTAATTATAACATGGTCGTCAGGGTTATTTGGAATGGGATGGTATTGTTCTCTTAAATTAGGATTAATTGTTCAGAATGGGGAGAGGACCTTTTAATGAACTGCACAGCAGCTCTCAGATACTGACTCTCTCTCTCTCTCTCTCTCTCTCTCTCTCTCTCTCTCTCTCTCTCTCTTTCTGTGTGCGTGTATGTGCGTGTGTGTGTCTGAATGAGTGTACAAAATGGATTTCTTTGTAAACTTCTATTCTGGAGAAGCGGTGTATCCCCTGGGATGTTTGTTTTTCAAAGGCACAGAATCTGATCTCTTTGTTTAATAAAAAAAATTAAACTGCTCTGGCATAACACACACTTGTAAAATCTCTGATTATCGTGGTTGGCATCTCCTGTTAGGAATCTCTCAACAAAGGCCCTAGTTATGCATGCGTGTGTGTGTGTGTGTGTGTGTGTGTGTGTGTTCGTAAGCTTGAATGCATGTTTTAAATCGCATATAAAACCTACAAGAGAAAACCGTCTGTTTTCAGCTACTTTTGATTCAGTGTTTTTGTTTTGTAAAAAACTTTGTGGCCGTTGTGTGGGAAAGAATGACTTGAACGGAGGAGGCGTAATGTGCGTGCATGCGCCTGTCACCTTCAGGATGGTGTCCAGGTGAAGCGGTTCCAGCACGCTGCCCTTGCGCGTGGTGATGATCACGCGCCCGTAGCGGCCCGGCGTCTGCAGGTCGGAGTAGAGCGCGTGCTTGGAGCGGTTCACGGGGAACAGGCTGTCCACCAGGTTGCCCTCGATCTTGGCCAGGCTGTGCTTGGGCGCGAGCAGGTTCTCCACGTTCTCCTCCACGCGGTACCGGCTGAAGCTGGCGCCCAGCAGGATGGAGATGAGCACGGGCGCCGAGGCGAAAAACACCGGGTGGCTCGCCACGAATCGGCCCAGCGCGTGGAAGGAGCTCCTCAGGCCCGCGTGCAACACCTGGCGCAGCATCCTAGCGCGCGGCCGCGGCTCGAGCCTCTCCCACCGACCGGAAAGCCCCGGAACACCGCCGACCATCAGGAGCTGCCGGACGCATCGGGGGGCTCCGTGACTCTACGCCGGGAGGAGGAGGTGGGATACGGGTTGTCGGAGGGTTTGTCCCCCGGAGCAGGAGGTCACCAGGTGGGGGAGAATCCAACCATCCCCCGGTCAGAGCAGCGCCTCTTTCCCTGGGCTTCACTCATCAGCTGGAATAGCGCAATGAATAGAAACCAGCCAAATGAGCCAGCAATCCTCTGCTCCGCAGTTACACAGCATGGACACATTTAATACTACACATACACTGCTTGTGCTCAACACCTTCTGCATGCTGGCTTGGTGCGCAATAGGGGAAAAAAAATAAAAAATAAAAAAAACACACTTTAATATTCCTGAAAAGACTTGAGTGTCTGTTATAGTGATCTTTATGCAATAACAACTCCGATAGGATTCATTAGGAGACTTAAAGGCTATTTTGCCCTTACTGAATTGCGTTAGTTTTCTCTTTTGCATGGGTATTCACACTCTGACAGGTTGCTAGAAACATACTGTAGTCACGCTATATGCTGAAGGTCTGAAGGTGTACATACCTATAGAGGGGAAGCAGAGAGCCGACCCGGTGATAACGGTGATCACTGTAAGCGCATCCACACCGAGATGTTATCCCCCGGCTGTCCCTGCGTCCAGCTCCACCCTACATCACCAAGTCATGACGGAGCCGGGGGCTGCTAATTAACCCAGTGAAACGCTACGGCAGAATGGTGACGGTGTGGGCGCACTGGTGTCCGGGAGAGTTACAGCCTAATCTTGGTTTCCTCTGCGGCAGAAGGCTTTGTCGTCCTCTCCTCATCGCCCCGGTGGGCTGTCGGAGCCCCTGCTGCTCATGCAACACAGGGCTCTCCCCCAGTGACGGCTCTGGACGTTGGGGAACACGCGTCACTAATTGCCGGCTTTCAAACCGGGGACCGTGTTTTTTTTTTTTTTTTTTTTCCTGCACCGCCCTCACGCCCCGCCTCTTGCCGTGCCGCGCCGCGTACAATGCAGAGAAACAAACACAGTCATTCCATACTGACTGACTGGGAGCGTGCGTCTGTGTGCGCGTGAGAGAGAGAGAGAGAGAGAGAGAGAGAGAGAGAGAGAGAGAGAGAGAGAGAGGGGGAACTGCTAAAGGAAAGTATGATGTGCAGCAATATGGTGTTCAACGATGTGACCTTTAAGGCTACTTTATCAGTATCATTATTTTTTTTTTATGATATACGATATCATGATATTCTTCTAATAATATATTATTATAATAATATATTATGGCCACCCATAGTCTGTTAGCCGTGTTTATAATAACATTAAAGCACATCATAATATTTTCACTCTCTATGGTATCATTATAATATGCCTATAATATTTCTACAGGGAGCCAGTACGACTGGTATGGTATGCAATAACATAACTATAGTGATAATATCATGCTTTATTATCTACATTATATGGACAAAAGTATTGGGACACCTACATATTACACCTACAGCTTTAATGACATCCCATTCTAAATCCACAGGCATTAATATGGAGTTGGTCCCCCTTTGCAGCTAGAACAGCTTCTGCTTTACTGGGAAGGCTTTCTACCAGATGTTGGAGTGTGTCTGTGGGAATTTTCATCCAGAAGAGCATTTGTGAGGTCAGACACTGATGTTGGACCAGAGGGCCCGGCTCACAATCTCCATACTAGTTCATCCCGAAGGTGTTGGATGGGGTTGAGGTCAGGGCTCTGTGTAGGCCAGTCCAGTTCTTGCACACCAAACTCAGCCAGCCATGCCTTTATGGAGCTGCTTTGCGCACTGGGCTCAGTCATGCTGGGACAGAAAAGGGCCTTCTCCAAGCTGTTTCCATAAAGCTGGAAGCAGAGAATTGTCCAAAATGTTCTGGTGAGCTGAAGCATTAAGATTTCCCTTCAGTGGAGCTGAGGGGCCGAGGCCGAGCCCAGAAAAACAAGCCCATAGCGTTATCCCTCTTCCAAACTTTACAGTCGGCACAATGCAGTCAGACAGGGAACGTTCTCCTGGCAGAGTCCAGCGGCGGCGTCCTTTACACCGCTCCATCCGATGCTTGGCGTTGTGCTTGGTGATGTAAGGCTTGCGTGCGGCTGCTCGGCCATGGAAACCCATGTCATGAGGCTCCCAGCGCTCAGTTTCTGTGCTGATGTTGATGCTAGAGGAGGTTTGGAGCTCTGCAGTTATTGAGTCAGCACAGCATTGGCCACTTTTATGCACTTTTACGTTCTGCAACTTTTACGTGTTCTGCCACCTGGTGGCTGAGTTGCTGTGGTTCCTAAACTCTTCCACTTTGCAATAATACCACTTAAAGTTGATGGTGGAATATCTAGGAGGGAAGAAATTTCAGCAGCTGACTTGTTGCAGTGGTGGCTTCCTATTACATTACTATTACAGCAGCACGCTGGAGTTCAGTGAGCTCTTTAGAACGAGCCGTTCTGTCACAAATGTTTGTAAAGGCAGACCGCATGGCTAGCTGCTGGATTTTATACACCTGTGGCAATGGGACTGAATGAAACACCTGCATTCAATGATTAAGAGGTATGGCCCAATACTTTGTCCATATAGTGTATTTATATCCTCTGTCACTGAGATATAACAATTGCAATTGTAAAGGTAGTTTGTGCAAATGTGGTTCTCACTGACTGTGCATTGACCTCATGGTATTTTATGGCATTTTTAACCTCTGTTCTATCATTACAATATTCTGGAATAATAATAATACTTATGAATACTAGTAATACAAAGAAGAAGAGGAATCACAGTAGATTTTTTTCTCTCTTTTTTTTTTAATGGAGAGGGTACAAACCTGTTGGTGGATGCAGCGAGACAAAATCTTTCTGCATGCATTTTCTGCTCAGTCACATTGCCACCACTTCACTTTGGCCACAAGATTACCTCCTTCTTAATCAGTGTCTTTAGTTTTGTTGCACATGTACAATACGTTCCCTGTGTTTGCTGTTGTGTAGCTTGTTGCCATAGAAACCAGACAAATTACTTTTC
Source organism: Myripristis murdjan (assembly GCF_902150065.1). NCBI lineage: Eukaryota > Metazoa > Chordata > Actinopteri > Holocentriformes > Holocentridae > Myripristis > Myripristis murdjan. The sequence continues at coordinate 6,083,316 of NC_043999.1, read as the reverse complement.
TTTTTTACAAGCCTTGGTTCCCATGGTAATGGTGATGCCCTCCCATCCCCCAAAACACTCACACTGGTGCGCCCACACACGAGTGCACGCGCGCACACATACACGCTTACACACAGTGACACACACACACACACAATAACACACACCTGCTGTCTCCCAATCTGGTTATGGGGTGGAGGTGTCTGATACACTGAGAGGCATTAAAAGCAGAGGAGAGAGCGCCGTGGAGGAGATGTGGTGGAGATAATAATGAGTGCAGACAGAACAACATCACACTCTTCCCGTCTGTCCATCTGTCCATCTTCACGTTCAGACTTTTGTGGAATCAAATAACCAAACTGCATACAGTCTGCCTGCCTCGGACCACTAATGGCTCCCTTCTCTCCCCAAATATCATAAATCGTGGCAGCTGGACAAAAATCAGCCACAAACTCTTCTTGCTTCCCCACAAATGGCATTTTTTGATGTTCTGAAAAAAGTCACTTCCCAATTAATGGTCAAAGATGATGCAAGATATTCATTGCAGACACTGATAAAACTAGATTTTCTTTGATTACTTTTTTGAGGGTATGACATTTCCAAAATCCAAAAGATGTTGAAAATAAAATATTGCTTAACTGACTAAAGTTACTGCATATTTCAAAAACCCATTTTTTTAAAATTTCTACTTCTAAAAAGGATAAATTCTGTATCACATGCCACTAGATATATTAGTGGGGGGGAAAAAAACTCAAAATGTGAATGTTGTTCAAAGTTAGATGATGAAGTTGTAAAGCCGGGGGAAATTTTGGAAAAGGGAAAATGTATTGCTTATTTTCTGTTAGCTAGATGAACTGTGAGAATTAACGCTTTCTAAATTATCCCATTGAAATGCAGGTCATCCACTTTGGTTCATTTCATAATCAGATATCATGAAAGCAATGGTGTTTCTCATTTAGAAGTCACAGTTTCAGACAATCCCACCAGCACATGCACATGCAGGTAGCCTTCAAACTTATTCAGTAAATACATGTTTAAGTAAAACATTCTGCAAAATGTGAAAAAAAAAACATTATTGATATTTTGAGCTATATGCAAAATCAGGTAAACGGAATAATGGGTGTCATAAAAGTCAGTGAACACACCAAAGACTGCATCAACTTTATGCAAGAATGAAGTAAGGCTCTATCCTCTTGCAGCAATTACTATCAAGGTGCCCTTGAGCAAGGCACTCAGCCATGGTGCAAGGTGTCCGTGTAGCTGTTTGAATGTAAATGAGTGTGTTACAGGAGGGGGGAAAAAAATACATGCACAGCAAAAGACCTCCCTCGATGAATTTAAATTCAAAACAAATCAAAAATCATCAACAACCTTTTTTTTTTTTTTTTTTTTTTGGTGCCCGCGTGTGTGTGCTTACAGGCATATGCATGTGCGTTATAATCCATTATTAAATTAAGCCTCAATTAGCCTTTAATCCCTATTACTAGTCCAGTGGGAGAGGAGCAGTGAAGGAATGAATGAGTAAGTGTTTCCCCAGGGAGAAAAGAGGAGCGGAAAAGAGAATGAGGGACCAGAGAGATATAGGGGGCTTGGGGCAGTTTCTGATAACAAAAGTACTAATTAGTCTCGCTAAATGATTTATAGAAATCAGACTAGAGTGAGAGTGAGAGAGAGAGAGAGAGAGTGTGTGTATGTGTGTGTGTGTGTGTGTGTGTGTGTGCAGGAGAGAAAGAGGGAGGGGGAGAGAATGAATGAGAGAGTATGTAATGGAGTCCTTTGAAAGCTTGCCAGTTTTGTCATGCTATTTTCTGCACCTACAGAGAAGAGGGAGGGAGGGAGGGGGAGAATCCTCCAGGGGCTTGCAGGACGATGAAATTTGTGGCCAACTTACATGCGCACACACACACACACACCCACCCACGCACGCACGCACACATACACACACACGTGATGGACAGATGAGGAAAAAGGTTTGGGCAGCACAATGGAGAGGCACCTCTTATGACTTTACTGTCAACAGGCTGTCAGTCTTTGGGGGTGCATGTGTGTGTGTGTGTGTGTGTGAGTGTATGCATGTGTTGAGGCCACACATTTCAACTGCGCTCATGTTTGCCCATCTGTGTGACATACTCTCTACATTATTGAAGAGAGTTTTATGGACTATGGACGCCGAGTTTGGTTGAGGCCAGTTATTCATAAATAAGGCTTCTCTCTTCCCTTACCGCCCTCCCCTTCGGCCCCTCCCATCCCCCAATCCATCTGTTTTGGTGGAGCCCATCCATTAATAAAGAATATGTCCTTTCATTTCCATTTCCCTTCCTTCTGTATTATTTATTTACCCATCTATCCCTGGTTATGGCGGGCAGCTGGGTTGCCAGATTTGGGTGCAGAAAATCCCCCTCCGCCCTGAGAGCCAAGTGGATGAAGAAGAGAAATGCTCAAAACTTTACGCAGTATAAACCACTTAGAAATAATAAATGAGGAATTACAGTCCAAATCCCCTCCAAGTTCAGGAGAAAATATCAGCTGGCATTCATAATTCAGGACATTGTAACACCAAGCACGCAATTTCTCTTTTTGAAAATCTCAGTCACCGTTTGGAAGACCCAGAACTAACATCATCTACTGTCCGCTGACACGCGCATCATTTTTCCAAACTATTTTCAGTGCACTTTTTTTCCCCTATTAGTGACCCACGCTGCAGAGAAATTCATCCTTTATTCTCACAAAAATATCACCAGGAAGCTTAAAAGACCCCACAATATTCAGCCTTTGTGTTGTATGTTTTTAAAATATGGGTTTCCTGGTGTTTTACAAGAAAAGCAGAGCGCACGCTAAAGATCTGGCAAAGCCTGTTTGTTTGTAGGTGACTGGTCTATATATACTGCTGAAGGCTGATTGGTGATGAGGACCAACTGGGTTGATTGCAGACTGGGAACAGGTGGGTAGTGCTGGGAAACACTGGGAAACCTAGAGGACAGGCCTGGAACTGCACACACCACACAGACAGAGTATGGAGATGGGATGGGAGGTAGAAATGGAGAAGGGGACGGTGAAGCGGACAGAGCCTCAGCAGATCCTCTGACAGGGTCTTCACTGAATCCATTTGAAAACATGGTCCTCACAGGCAGAACAGTCACAACACTGGCCTCTGATTGGCTGACAGCACTTCCACTCTTTCTAATTAGAAGCAGGTGAGGTGTGAAATTGCATGTGACAGTTCGCATGTTGCCAGCTTGCCTGATTGTGATGATTAAACTGAAAATCACGGGAAATACATCATGCATTGTCTTGTTTAATTCAGTCACACAGAAACCTCACAAAAGGTCCAAAATTAACATTTCAGGAATTGAGAAAAAAAAAATGGTTTGGTTATTTCTGACACTTTGTGATGCATTATCAATGGTTTTCTTTGTCCTAGACGATGTCACTCAATAAGCTGAAAAATTGGACATATGGACTTTCTGAAGGACTGCTGTTTTAATTGAGACAAATTCAATTCTTGAAGTTACTTTTCCTGCCAGGGAAATTTGGTTTACCAGGTTTACAACAAATACAGACACACATAAACCAAACCACACCAAAATAATCACCTGAAACATAATTGAATATGCCAAGCCAGTCCAACTGTAGAGGAGATAAATGAGCCCCTGATCCTATCACTCTCTGTCAAGTCTCTTCTTAAACAAATGACTTTTCTTAGAAATTAATCAGAGTTGTATTTATCTTGTTTATTTTTTTACCAATAAAATGTTTTTTTTTAACCAACAGATCAGTTTTTAAAAGGTATTTTTTAAATAATATACAGCACATGAATTAATTTAACCATTTCACCTTAATTGTTTATATTATAACTAATTTACATTTCATACCAAACAATTTGTTTTAACCAGTTAACTTAGAGTTTGAAAAACCCATTTTTAGCAAACCTTTAAATTAAATACATCCATCAAAATAAATGAATCACTATCTACTTCTTAACTGGTTTAAACAATAAACAAACTTTGCAACTCATTTACTAAGGAAAAGCACATTAAACTTAATCTTCATGTTACAGTCCAAATCTCCCAGGCGCTCTTGAACGCATCCAGCAAACAGTGAAGCTGTGTGTGTTAGGCGCTTCGCAGCTGTCCATCCAACATTACAAAGAGTTCCACTACAGTTCAGTCAGTCAGCTGAGAGGAAAACTTTCCTTTGTGTTGAAGCTGTGAGGTGAACACTGCTGTTGTCTCTTCCACACTGACTGGACTGCTCAGCTTAGACTGAGTCAGGCTGGATGTTAATTGGGAGATTGGTCTCACCTGTGGTTGTACCTGGTCTTTCCCCTCATTAGCAGGAGGGAGGGAGGCAGCACACAGGCAGTTTGACAGAACACTCTCTCTTGATTAAGGTTAGGAAACTAAATCAATTATGTTAATGATAAAAAAAAAAAAAAGCATCAGTCCTGGTTAAATAAGAAATAAAATAAAATAAAATAAAATAAAATAAAATAAAATAAAAAACAAATAACTAGCCCAAATTTCACTCACAGGAGAAATTTAACCCAGGTTGTAGGGGCTGGAATGTAAATGCCAATTCCTATCTGTGACACACATTTCTATACTTTTATTGGTAACACTTTACAATAAGACTACAACAATTAACATTAGTTAAGGCCGTAATTAACTGTTAGTTAATGATTATTATGGCATTTACTAATGTTAATAATATCTACAATAACCCTTGAGTAACATATAAATTAATACCTTAGCATGAACAGCATTAGTACATGATTCTTAGACACATTAGTTAACGGTTAGTTAACTGTTACTTAATGTTTATTACCTGTTACTTAATGTTTATTACTTGTTACTTAATGCTTATTACTTGCTGCTTATTATTAGGCATTAACTAACGTTAATTGTTGTACTCTTATTGTAAAGTGTTACCCTTTTATTTTCATTTTTTTCAGTGCCAAACAGCTTCCTGTTTCTAGCTCTTCCTCCTCCACGACGGTAATCCATAGGGACACTTTTGTTTCTCCCACTTTTCGTGCACAGAGGACCTTATTTGCATTTCAAGACAATGTGCTTTATTCATGAAATTTCCCCGACATAAGGCTTGTTTTTCTCCTCACGCTTATCAAAGATCATCCCGTCAGTTTAGCCGTGCCCGGCTCATGCCAGCACATCTGAGTGCTCAATTACGTTACGTTCACACAAAGTTGGACACTGTCCTCAGTTTCCCCCATGCCCATTTTCTCCAGCTCATCTCTTCCTCTGTATCTATCTTTATCTGCTCCTCTGCTATTCCTGTCCATCTCCGCATCTCCTCAGTGGTCAGCAGCATTTATAATTTCTAAATGTCATTTGGATGATAGCCTATGAGGCCAGGAAGGAGGAAGGAAGCTGTAAGTGGCTTGTGGGTGGCGGGCGGTGGGCGGAGGGGCCGGGTGTGTCTCGGGTGGTGGTGGGGGGGTCACAGGGAACAGCCATGGATGGCAAAAGACAGTAAAGTCTCCTTCATGGCCTCTTAGAGCCTCCGAGATTTGATTATAGTTGCAGGCCGGAGACACAGAGGATAGACACAGACAAATGCAGATAAACAATGCATTATGCTCTCTTGCTCTCTTTCTCTCTCTCTTCCTCTCTCTCTCGCTCTCTTTCACACACACACAATAGCAGAAAAAGGAGCCGGCTGAAGATAAAGAGGGAGACAGCTGAGCGCCGCGGCCCTGATAAAGAAAACTGGGAGAAGCCAAATGACTTCAGCGGTGCCTGGGGAAACCCTGATTTGCTAAAAGGTCAGAGTGTGATATCTGAGAAGAGTCATTTTCACCCCTCATATTGCTAAATTCAATCTGTCTGGTTACGTTGCCCATCAGTAATCTGTGTGCAGCCTCAGAAAGGCTCTTTGGACGTGCTGTCCCCCCCCCCCCCCCCCCAGCTAAAGTGTGTTGCCCTCTGTTGGAAAGAAACAGAACTGCATGAATGAAGCAATACGTACCAAACCCATTGGCTGCCAAGTGTTGACAGAGGCTGTCAGTGCTCGGACTCAACACGTTATCACGGAGAGAAAAAGGTTCAAATCAGTTGTAAGAGAGTTAAAGGACTATTTCACCCAAATTTATACATACATTTTGTATCACTTACTCACTCCGAGTTGTCCTGAACATTCATTTCAAACTCGCAAAGTCTTCATGCAGCGTAATTCAAGTCCCGACTCTCCATTCCTGTGTTCAGTATATGAATCAAATCAAATCCAAGTCAATGTTTTTTTCACTAATAATGCTTTAAGTGTACAATGCTAATTGAGGCGTCAGTGTAGCAAATGAATGAATGAGACCTCTGGCTAATGAAGAAGTTGAAGGCGGGTCTTCAAGTCTGTGAGCATGCAGGCCAATTATGCACAGGCAGGGGCGAAAATCCCATTTCATTATTGAGGGGGACAATAAACAGCAAAATTTCTGAGAGTAATTGTTGGGGGGGACATGAAAAAATTTCTGTCTGGCATGACTATACCTCCCTCTTTCTCTCTTACGCTCCTTTGAAACTTGCCGTACAGTATTGAGCCCTCACCATGTTCATATGTTTTAAATAATGCTATTAAAAGCAACGATCCTCTAACCAAATTTCTTTGCTCACTGTTCTATTTCCACTACAGTCCATCAAAGTAGCTTTACAAGCACTAGAAACTCAAAATAAGCTCTAAAACTAGAGGAAATACCTTGAATAATCCAACTACATCAAACTATTCTTCAAAAAACATATTTATTGTAGTGTCAACAAAAAACAAAGCAAGATATGGCATCAAATAGTGACATACAGTATGTGTTTGAGCTGTACACTGTCCCTTTTAGATCAAATAAAAAAAAGAAATGAAACTATGCCACAAAATAATACAACTTAAAATGCAAAAAAAAAAATAGATATCTAGAGACGAACTCAAAATATCAAATATATGAAATAAAATATGAACTATTTCTGGCATTAAAATCCTGACAGACTTTTTGAAAGAATAAAAAGCTCAGTATTTGCTCCTCCTGTGGTCTGTCCTCTCTCTCCCTCACTGTCCTGCACTCGCTTCAGCTTGTAAACAATCATTAACTATTAGCTTAAACAGTCAGCTGAAAGAGGCAGGTTTTTAAATTTTTAACAATTAAAAATTGTTATTATTCAAAATTATTTATTAGTGTTGTGGGGAGCAGTTTTTTTTAGTGAGCACATTAGTGTGGGACATGTTGAACATATGAACGGAGAGCCAAAACTTGGATTACCCTGCGTGAAAAGTTTGAGAATACGAAACAGACATTTTAATATCCTTTTTGCTGCTTTTTTCAAAGTCGCCAATCAACTCCACACTAAATTGCCACAGTGTTCTTTGGGAAACTTAAAACCTTTCTTTGTCATGGACATTCAAGACGACTCAGGGTGGTAAAGGACACAAATATGTCGTTTTGCGGTGAATTCCTCTCCTTATTCCTGTAATCATCTCAGCTGTCATCGGCTGAAACCGGCCTGCAGTAAGTAGCTTCGTCCCGTTTTGGTGTCTTACGTGTCATTTTTACAACATCACGGCTCAAAATCAGACAGCAGCAGCTCATAATTCACAAGCGTGCCACCATCTTACATCGCGCCCGCTGAGCGGAGATGGACTCGCGTGTTAAAGCGCCGCCCGTGATTGGCAGAGCTGACTGCAGGCCACAGACTGACGGAGCTAAAATGGAAACTCGTTGTGGCTGGATGGCGGTGAGAGCAGGCGATGAGGGAAGTGAACAACAGGTCCTGCGTCTGTTCCTTAAGCACGTCAGTGGTCGGTCCTGCCATTTACAACAATGACTGAGTGGAGGAATGACTGCCAGAGGCTTGATGTACAACAAACGTTGCTGACACTTCTAATATCAGAACACTACCTCTTATCATCATCCATTTCTCCCTCTTTTTATCTCTTTATCGTCATGTTATATACCCCACCCCCTCCATTATAATAGACTGGGGGATAGTGGCCGTTATTCTAATTGGTGTGTATTGATGAGAGGCCGCTGCTGATGCTTCAATAGATTCAAATCGTTAATGGTACCCCCCGCCTGGCCCCTCTAAGACAAACTGAAACACACACATGCACACACACATGCACACACAAACAGCGCCAGGTTAAAGTGTCTCCTGTAAGAACACAGACGGACCAAGTTGCCATGGGAACTGCAGACATAAATGAATGAGATGTTCAAGAAGATTCACTTCAGCTAAGAGGTATGATGAGTTGATGTGAGTGTGTGTGTGTGTGTGTGTGTGTGTGTGTGTGTGTGTGTGTGCGTGCATGTGTGTATCTGTGTGTAATGGCTTGTCCTGAGGAAAATCAATAAGGGTACATGCCTTCAGATGCACTCCCAACCTCTTTATGTCATTTGTTCCCATCCATCATCACCCTCCATCCTGTCTGCCGTCCCACTCATCATCATCTCTCTCTCTCTCTCTCTCTCTCTCTCTCTCTCTTTCCTCTCTCTATCATTTACAGCGAAGCTACAAACACACTGTCAGGCCATGCATTTATGTCTCAAAGTTTTATTACGACCTGACGGAAGCAAACACACCAATAAACAGCAACACCAGTGAACAGCAATCACAACATACAGTGATAAGTTTTTACTACAACAGATGAAAAATGTATGGCAATGATTCATCCAATTAAGTTAAAACAAAACAAAACAAAAAACAAAATGCATGTAAACGAGTAACACTTGAAGATATTAAAATGTAAATAAAGAACATGGAGGAATATGATTGTAATGTACAGTGATTGCAGTTCAGTCCTTTGCACTGTGAGGCTTTCCGCCCCGTGGCACCGCATGAAGGCATTCGTCCCCAAAATTCGGCACATCCATCCTGATGTTTACTGATCTGTACGTATCTGAATATGCTCATAAAAATCTACTACTTTGTAAGCAAAATACAGCAAAAAATCTCAATAATAATCCAGAGGTTGTTTCAAATCAATGCTAGGGACAAAGTCGCGCTCCAACAGTTCAAGTTGAGGTGCCTTAACCCTTTATAGGGCACTCGTTGAAATACTTTGAAATTCAAAAAAAAAAAAAAAACAACCCTAGACTGTTATTAGAGAACATGACAGGACTTTATTACTTCTATAATTTTTTTCTAAAATTTTCATTTTGTAAAAGAAAATCAAAGCCATTGAGATTGGTCAAATGCCACAATCATGTGACCTGGGATGGAGAGCGATCTTTGCTGATTGGCTGGGTGAAGACCAAATGATTATTGAACTAACTGAGACAGGGGATGGGCCTGATATGTAAAATTTTTGAAATTACCAAAAATAGTCACTTGCTCTATAAAGGGTTAAAGAAATTGCAGCGGGAGGAAGAAACAAGTAAGGCGCGACACTCACTTAAAAAAAAAAAAAAAAAAAATACACTCTATTAATAAGATGTTTCAGCTCTGGTGGCCTTCATCAGGGTTATATTAATGCAAGAAATCATTTCTTAATGGTAGCTTTCACATTTCTTCAAATGGCGGATATCTCATTTTGCAGTGAAACTCTTCATTTTGTTAAAAAGCCAGCGAAGGGGCAGACTGCTTCCATACTTTATCGACTTTTGGCGTAAATTCCCTCGCTCACACCTGCACACACTGCGGTGCAGGTGGACTCATCAGGAGTCCAGTCCAGACCGGTTTCACAGAGTCCGACCCTGACAAGACCCGGGCTTTGTCAAAGCTGAGTCAAGTTCAAGTCTGAGAAGTTTCAAAGTGTAGTTTTAGCCCGGTAAACAGAGATTTGCTGGTGCACCTCAGCAGAGTAACTGATTGACACGGACAGGATGAAGAATGGAGGCGGTGCATCTCGCGGTTCGAGCATAATTCTTTGGGATCATTTGCCTCTGGCAGCGTTGCAGGCAGAATGAATATAAATGTCCGACACAAGACCGAGATTGAGACAAATTAGACAGGAGCGAGGCTTTCCAAAAGGAGCGCCTGAGACTGGGCTTGTGACCAAGAACTGACTTGAGGAGCACAGCCAACACACACACACACACACACACACACACTGACATACACACCACACACTCAAACACACTACAAACCGACATCTGAACAAGTATTTTGATCTCATGTCTTACAAACTTTTAAGGTTTTGTAGAAAAAAAAAAAAAAAAAAAAAAAAAAAAATCAGCCAGAGGGATAATTCTTCTAGTTTGAGTTCAATTCATCCTGATTCAGGAACGGCTTCACTGCCATTTCTTGGCTCAGGTTGAATTGAACGGAAACAAGAGCAAAGTGCAATCTCACAACGATGGCGGATTCCTTTCACTATATATAAGAAACACTACTACAAATAAGACTTCATATGAAATTAAAATACTTCACTTTTTTTTTTTTTTTTGTCATTCTACTTTGCATGTTTTGCCCATAAACACACACACACACACACACACACACACAGACACACTAACACTAAAACATGATTTAACATTGGTTTTAGGGATTGAGGAATTCAGTAGCGAGGCTGCTGGTGTATTCAGACAAACTGAACTGGACGTTTTAACATCATTTATGCTTCCTGCAATTACAGAAACATATAAACTTAATGTTTCTGCTCCATTTGCTTTTGATTTTCCCCCCACAGTTATCATAACATAGACTATATATTCATGTAGGAAAGCTTTCTGTCATTTTCTGCTTTTTTTTTTTTCCACTGATGCTGTAACATAAGCTCCAGTCACCCAATATGCCTCACTGTTACCGTAAAATATAGACTATATGTTCATGTAAAAAAAAAAGGTGCTGGTCATTATCCCTTTACCATAACATACAGGCTATATTTACCCATAAGAAAGGCTCCAGTCATTTCCTTTTATAGATTATTACCATAATCTGGAGACTAAATGGTCCTGAAAGATTCAGTCATAATTTCTGCAGTTACATTTTTTCCACTGTTGCCATATAATATGCAGTATAGTCCCTTAAAAATGGCTTTGACCAGCACAGCTTCCCATAATATACAGTCTACATGTTTCTGTGAGAAAAACATTTCATTTCATTTCATTTTTTTTTTTTTTAACATTGTTCCCGTAACATATAGACGATATGGTCCAGCTTTATCAGCGTTTCACGGCAGCGTTTCGACACAAGCCCTGCCGATACAGTAGGTGTGGCCAGGTCGGCGGTCGAGCTGAGGTCATAGGTCACCACACCCGGCAAGACTCCGCCCCCCGGTTCATGACTGACGGCGCTGGGCAGCCGAACGCTTTGCTAAACTCTTCGTAGTTACTCATCGCTCCGACAACTCTGCAGGGCAACAGGAGGGTTAAAGAACAGGTAGTCAAAGCTGTGTGTGTAGGTGGATCTTTGTGTGTGTGTGTGTGTGTGTGTGTGTGTGTGTGTGTATGCATGCACCCTCACCTGTATTTTGGTGGACTGTGGGCTCCACTCTGAATCTGTTCCCTGGCTGCCTCTGGTCGGTATGAGTTACACCTCACCTGCAGAGCACAATTTCACGTTTGCAGTGACAGTGTGTGTGTTTGCGAGTGTATGTGTGTGCGTGTGTGTGTGTGTGAGTTTGCACCACCATCGAACAGAGGCTTTTAGTAACCCAGATTTATTACACAGCACGGTGGAATAATCAATCCTAATTGGTCACTCACAGCCTTCTGCGGTGAGATATTTCTAAATAATGACGGCTAAACTGGGAATTCAAACCAGCTTGTTTGCTACAGGGCTGTGGCTAATTTCTGCTGTGCTTTCAAGATACGTTTACATGTAATAAAATCACATTTAATACATTTTCCAGGTCAGTTTATCAATTTTGCTGGAAAGGAGTGGCGTAATAAGTGCCACTGATCATTACTGTTAGATAAACTCCTTCAGGACAATCACCACAGCTGGTTGTAAACATCAGTGCAGGTTTCACTGGTTTAACCCTATAACGATATTGATGTTTCAGTATTTTTACTGAAACATCGATAGGAAACATGACTGAGTTGATGCCATGTGAGATGACTGAACATTTCATGACGTTTGTGTTTGTAAAACCGTGTTGAAAATGGCTCTCTTAAATTTATCACAGCAGGTATACTGAGGTCATTTTCACCAAATTGGTCAAAATAATAAAAAGATCATACTAAATAATGGAAAAAGTGTTATTTTATATGTTTGGAAGGGAAAGTGTTCTTTTATATGTTTGGAATTACCAATGTGTTAAAGAAATTTTGTGTTTTATGATGTTTTTGTTTGTTTAAAATTAAAAAAAAAAAAATCAAGCATAATTGCCTGATGTGCCAAATATGATACAAATTGAAACTCATAGTTGGGAATTGATATTTGAATTTTTTTTTTTTTTTTGGCTGTTTAGTTGGACCAATAATGGCTCCAGTTTCAAAGAATTTTTCGTCAATTTATTTGATGGTTCAGGCTTTACAGGGTTAAATAAAGTCTTTCCAATAAAACTCAGGAGGAAAGATGGGAGTGCATGTTTATGGTACTTGCCATTCAACTCAGAATGAGAATTACAGGCTGAAAGCAGCAGACAAAAAGAGAAATTTTGTTGTTGTTGTTGTTTTTGTCATTATTTGAATTTTGAGTAGCTATTTTATTTTATTTGTTATCTTATCTTCATTTTTGGGGAGGTTTCCTTGAATAAGCCCATTTTGGGTTTTTTACCTCTCCAGCACTTTCTGTATTATTGTTTTTTTTTTTTTATCTATGTAATTGTCTCTGTATTATGGTGCAAATAAATAAATACATAAATAAATACAGTGCAAGGAAAACAAAATCATCTGAATATTCAACGCTGCAAGCCCCGCCCACAAAGTTCCTGTACTTTTGGAAAGCACTGCACCCCGAGCAGGGATGTCTTTGGGGGGTAAAATGTCCCCGCAACTTAATTTAGCTCCTCAAACGGTTCCCAGTCCATGCGGAAAGCTCTTGCAGTCAAAATATGGCTATAGATAACTATGGAATAAGTGAGGAAGATGTTAGAGGAAGATTTTATGGATTTAAAATTAGGATTACAGCAGAGCATCTGAGATCTGGTTGAATTAGCTGCTCACTGGGGAAACTGCCGGTGTGCTCGGAGATCGAGTAATAACTACAGGAGCTCTCTCATTGGCTGAAGGAGTTGTTGACCCCAGAATGGCATCAGAAACTTGTTAAACCCATGTGTGTGTGTGTGTGTGTGTGTGTGTGTGTCCTTACATGTGCGTAGCTTAAGAAGAATAGTTGGTTGTTGGTGAGTCCAACTCCAGGAAGCAGAGGTTCCTCCACGCCACCCCTGCTTTCATCTATCCATCGCCTGTAGGCCTGCACACACACACACACACACACAGGTACGTACCCCCCATACACAGACAGACACACGAACACACAATGTGCAGACACAGACAAAAAGAGGAAGAGCCATTTTTCATCAGCACCGATTTCCATAGCAACCAGAAAAATTAGTCCGTCCAGTACACCAAATAATTTACAGCTCCTGGAAGACAGAAAGACAGACACACAGTCCAGACAAAAATGAGAGGAGGAAGCAATCATACCCGAAAAGCTTCTCTTATTCCTCCGTTGTCTGCGATGTTTTCTGCCAGCGTCCTCTTCCCTCGCACCTGCAGAGCAACGCAGATCCTTTTATTTTCTTTCCCCTGCCCTTAGAAAACTATCCAGCTCCAGATCAGCTCTTGCCAGGGCATGGCAACCTGAATCTGGCAGTCTGAAATGCAGAAGGCTTTCAGGTGGCAGCGATCCTGGAGGCCCTCAGGTCTTGGAAAAAAAAAAAAAAAATGTCTACCAACAGCTGACTGTGCCTCAAAATTTACAACTTCGCTGTTAATTTTGATTTTGTGCAGCCTATATAACGTCACCTAGCTATTATTGGTTAGTGACATTAGCAGTGGCATCTATTACATGCTTTGCAAATATCATAATGACAGCATATCTATGTTTCCTTGACCCTATGTTCCCTCAGTGTGATTTTCAGAGTGTGAATTTCAAGTATTTTCTTATTGAACATATACCAGGTTATGCATTTTTGTACATACACCAGAAGACATGGACATTATGAACATTGTTCCTCTAGGATTGTGTACTGTATGTGTCTAATTGTCATGCCTACAGGAGTTTATGCCATTTTGTTGCCTTTTTATTTTTTTAAACACAGACTTTGATCGCTTTTTCTAGTCTGGGTGATCTATATTTATCCATATTTGCACACTGCCAGTGTATTGGACCTCCATGATGGCTGCGGTAGGGAGATTCGTGATCCAACTGCAAAGCCTCTGTTGGAGATCTATGAAAACATGCGCATGTCCACACTGAGCCAGACACATTTAAAAACAGCGTCTCTTGGATAGCGCTGCAAAGTTAGCTGAATGAAACGCAAGCAGCAGAGCCAAAAGCAAAAAGAAAAGCGAAACAACAGCAAGCCAGACATCTTTGTCTGGGCAGACAATGAAGTTGAACTGAATTTGAATTTGAAATAAGTACAAATGATTGTTAGCCACCTCTTGAGTGTGATCACATGGCATGAGAGTTTCATTGTTTCATTCACGTTCATTCATGTTGTAAATTCTTGTATACGCCATGTAAGTGTGCACTGAAGGCTAAAACATAGAAAAACAGATGAGTCAATATCAATATAGGGTACCATTTGGTGTCCCAGGCAGAAATCACTCACTTTTCATGAAAAATTTGCAAAATAACAAAACTCTGATGGTTTATTATAAATGGCCAAACATTTAAACACACATTGGTACAGAGATACATCTTTAAAAGGGTGTTTTTCATATTTAAAAAATTTTTCTATGATTAGATGCATGTGATTTTGCCATGTCCCAAACTCCTCTCTACTAACTTCACTGAGTGAAATAAGTAGATAAATGATATACAATGTACAAACCTTTTACATGCTCTTGTTGCTCTCATCGAGTACTTGAATAAAATGAGTCAATTGGATCATTTATGGTCTAATGTAATAATAATAATAAACGTTTTGCATGTGTCCCTGGATTTGCTGTCCACCCCGTCATTAGGTGGTTACTGCCACTAAAAGAAACCCCCTGCTGTAATCAGTGACATCACTACCACTGCTTTGTCTTTTACAAATGGAGTGAAGAATAGCTCATGCAGAGAGAGTACATATCAACATTTATATTTTGACATTTTCATCATTTTATGATTGAACTTGAATGTGTTCAATCTTAATGTGTCCACCCTGTCATTGCAAAATATGAATCTATATAAATGCTTTTCAGAAATTCAAAATATGTTTGTTAAAGTATACACAGTCACCTTCCTAACTGATACATGTTGCTAGCTAATGGCCCACCATGTGCTCATTAAATGCAAACTTCAGCCAGAAACGTCCACCCTGTCATTGTCCACCCCGTCATCAAGTCTAGTTTTATAACAGTTTTATAAGTTTTTCAGTGTTCCAGAAGTCAAGTGGAGGACAAAACATATGCAGAGAAAGAAACCATTTGAAAGGATACCTATGTTTATACTTTTTGTGGTAGGCCTACATTTAGGGACCAAGGGTTTTTGTTTTGTTTATATCAATCTTGTTTTTTCGTCTAGTTGAAGGTTTTATTTATTTATTTTTGCTGTTGTTGAGTGTCATTTCCAAATGTAGCCTACCTGTGCACAATTCAAAATACAGTAGGTGAAAAAAGTCATGTTTTGACAAAAAACATTTGTTGACAAAACCATAACATTGTCCACCCCGTCATGTCATTGTCCACCCCGTCATGTTCATGTTTTATGTGAATAAATAATTATTTTCACAAGTTATCAAAACCTTTTGTGTGATTTTGCTCTTAAGAGATTAGGGCCAAACAGTATTATTTCAAAGTTTGACCAGATACCTTTATTTATAGAGTTTATTCAGAAAAGAAAGTACAACTTTCACAGATTTTACATATACAAACATATTTTTCCATAATTTCTGTATTTTTGAGAGATTTTTTCCAGAAACTAAAATATATTCCTGAACGAGGGACCAAATACCTTTCTGAAAATGTACATTTTGTAATCAATATGATTAGAACATATTTACTCTATTTAGAAATTGTCCCATGACAGGGTGGACACATTTTGCAATTCACTTGTACTTTCTATTCTTGCAGTCAATTTATAAAAGGTGCAGGAGCTTGACCAACATGCATTTCTAACAGCTTAAGGTCTACTTTATACAATGGATATGGAGTTCAGTGGAAAATCTCATCTTTTTTTTGTGTCATTGGGAAGTTTCAATGGCACTCTATACTGATATTGACTCAGATGCATTTCCCAATTTATCTGGGTTAGTGTGGACACTTGGGCTGTAGTGAACCAAAGAAAATCTTGGTCGACTAAAGTCCTGAAATTTTGGCCAAAAGTCGACTAATTTGGGGGATGGCGGGAATAATACTTGTCCGCCTAAATGAATTATAAATAAACATAAACAACTAGTATTTGCAGTATATTAAATCATTTTTGACCTAATTATTTTGCACTGAATGACACACTGAAGTCAGTCGGCTCTGACAGCGCTGCATCACGTGCACCTACGCGACATCATAGCCGATGATTTCTGAAAATAGTACTATGTCAACTGGTGACATCAGCACAAGAACTGTTGAGGTATATGCAACGTAATTTAGCCATTTGTTTTTGTCATGTGTTATAATAATTGACAGGACTGTCCACTATTATTCCAGCCTGCACTGTGCGTGTCCTTGCACAGAGCCAGGCTGAATTGCCCGGTGCAATAAAATTGACAACACCCTGTGTGATAGAGGTGGTGGAGGTTTAACATCCAGCATGGTCTGGGTGTATCTGGGGGAAGCTGCCGTCGTCACGGGTGTGTGTGCCTGCAGTTATAAAACGATTATTAGACTGAAACCTTGAAATATGCCAATTCTGATATGTTTATACTCAAAACTGACGGAGCAACATAACGCAGACATGTTAGCTTACCATTTTTAGGTGATATGCCATGTTATATTAAAAAGGTTCATTTGGCCTACAGATGAATGTTAACCACAGCTTTTTCTTTTAAAAGGCCTGTAAGGTAAAATGTTTGTACCTGACAAGTTTCGGCTACCTTGCCTCTGCAGCCTTCATCAGAGGTGTCACGTGGACACCGCCATCCCATCACTTCAGGTGGGATAGCAAAATCCATGTAACACATCACAGAAGACATCACACCAACATCACGTGACACCTCTGATGAAGGCTGCAGAGGCAAGGTAGCTGAAACTTGTCAGGTACAAACATTTTACCTTACAGGCCTTTTAAAAGAAAAAGCTGTGGTTCACATTGATATGCCATGCTGGTCGTTGAGCTATGATATGCAAACTGTTGTTCACAAAGTTTGCATTCAACTTTTTTCCATCTATTTTAGTAAAATGCTGCCACACTGACGATGTCTTTGACATGGTAGAGGACTAAATGTTCATTAAACGTTCTTAATTAAGCAAATAGTCGGAAGACCAGGCCTAATTTTTTCTTCAGTTCAGAACATACAGGCCTACCTATCTGTCTCCAGTGGGTTGGGCTAATCCAAAACTGTGAAAACAAGGGGGGTGTTCTGAAGACAGACTGTTACCTGTGAAACAGGGTGTTCTGAAAACACCCCCATTAGCACTTAGTGCTTTACTCCTGATAAAATTAACACAGCAAATAATCGACCAATCAGATTTTGGTTGACCAAGAACGTCTCGACCAATAGATGGACCAGTCGACTAACAGACTACAGCCCTAGTGGACACAGCCTTTAGCTGCTGTCCTTGTAAGTTTAGTTATGTGCATTCAAACTGCGTGGTTCTTACATTCAGCCCGGCCTCGTCCCAGTGGTAACCGTTGTACTGCTCGATCATACACTTGGTCTTCTCATTGAAGGCTGTGATGGACGAGTTGCTCCACCACTGGTCCAGGTTACCGTTCTTGTCGTACTTGCGTCCTGCGCACAGCAACACGAAAACCACACAATCCAGCTGAGGACGTGTTGAAAAATTTGTACATTCTCCCTACATCAATTCAAAGTTCGTCGTTGGCGGTCGACATTTACCGTTGTTGTCAAAACCGTGCGTCAGCTCGTGTCCGACTATCACCCCGATGGCTCCATAACTCAGGGACCTGGAGACAAATATCAAGGTGATGAGGTTACCACAGCCTCTTTGTATGATATAAGCCATTTTCAAAATCAAAAACAACTTCTATATTATTAAGGTTTAGTTTGAGCTATAGGTAGTTTACTATATTTACTATAGTTTTGTTTCCTCCATGAATTTCCATTTGACAAAAGACCTACATATATATTTATTTTTAAAGGCACTTTTTAAAGAATGGTGAAAAACCAAAGTCTTTGCTTGACAAAATAAAACTTTCCAAAATCCCCTATTTCTGAAATAGACCTTTCCCCTGAATTTCATGTCTCAGCATTTTGAACCGCTCAGTTCCTCAGGTGCCTCGGGCAAAATGACTACTGAGGATTACAAGGAAAAAAAAAATCTGTTTTATAAGTTGCAATTGCAGGCTTTTGCTAAAATGCTCACTTTTGAATCATTCATGTTAGACTGTAATATTGTGTCACACTACATGGTGTCTGTCTTATTGATTATGTATTATAAAGTAATCACTTCCCGCAGTTAAGCTTTCTCAAGATGACTGCAGACCTCATAATGTGTTTAACATTATATTTTTCATAATAATGAGGTCACCCGTGTGAATTTGTCATACTGGTGTTGTGGCTTGAAGCGCCCTTGTATTAAAGTGAAAGTTTGCAGTAATCATATAGATTAAAACTCTCAAACGAGCCTAAGCGATTCAAACAAAATGACTGCAGGCATGAAAGCAAAATTAAGTGCGTTATATTATTTGATTTTTAGCTATCTATTATAATAAAGTTAAAAAAAAAAATGAGGAAGTAACCACGCTCTTTTGACTCACAACAACTCAAAACAAGACTGCGACAATGGCGGCAGCAGGAGAAGAAAGTAAAGCAGTGATTTCTCAACCAGTGGTCCAGGGACCACCATTGGTCTTTGAGGGGGTTCCAGTTGGTCCCAAGCTAAATGATGGAGAGTTAGTTGGAGCGGTACGGGTCCATTAGGTTAAATTTTTCACTTAAGAGTTAAATGATTGTTAAACATCTGCATTACTTAATTAAATAATTGTTATTTTTATCAACGTTTGCCTGTAATCTCCTATGTTACCTCATCTATACAATAAATGCCGAATAAATAATGGACCTTGATACAAAAAGGTTAAACCACTGCTGTAAAGGAATTTCTTCACTGCTCCCCTCAGTGAGGGGGGGGTAGAAAATGCCTTGCCTGATGTGTGTGAGGGGGTGTTTAATAAAACGTGAAAATGACATTTACTGTCCTCTTATGATCTCATTCATTTTATTTGTTTTTGTAGGTGTTTCTGCGGGCTTTGTATAACATTGTGGTTCTACACGCAAGCACATCAGTGCAGGTGGTTTCAAAGAGTTAATTCTCTGAAACAAGAGTTACAAGATCCTATAAATTGAAAAAATTACAGTAATTCGTTGATGTGAAAAATAAGAAATTTACTCTTACTTTTACTTTTACTTTTACTTTAAGTAAATTTAAAAGCATGTACTCTTGGATACTTAAGTACCTTTAAAAGCAAGTACTTTCTTACTCTTACTCGAGTACCGACTGAGCTACTTTTACTTGTAACGGAGTAAATTTTGACCAGTAGTATTTTTACTCTTACTCAAGTAGTGGGGTCGAGTACTCTGTCCATCTCTGGTAAAAAGTACTGAATGTAGGTATTGTCACCGGTCATAACCTCGTGTGACTTTCGTGAACCACGGAGTGTGAGCCTGCTGTCTATTCTCATGCAGCTCTTCTCTGCGGTTTACTTTTAGTTGGGTCATGTCAGGAAAATCCTTTAATTACTTCAGAGCTCCACTTTGCTCTTGACTAAAGCATGAGGTGGATTTTTTTCGGTCTGTTGGCGCGGCTCATTATATTTCTTTAATCTCACCTTGGATACTCTGTTCCCCAGAAGAAGGGCTTTTGAAGCTCTCCTGCAGGGAATCCTGAATGAGGAGATCAAAAACAGTCACAACATTGTTTTTTTTTTTGTTGTTTTTTTTCGTGTGTGTGTCTGTAGCCCTCTCAGGACAGGATTCATTTTACCGGAGAAGGGCAGGTTACATTATTTTAAATTACGTTTTTGGACTTTAGTTTTGTGCAGAGCAAAGTTACGTGTGACAGCTGCAGAATGGCTGTACCTGGGCCGGAATATTTAAATCACAGATAACAAATAAGCAATTCTTCAGAAACCTCCCGCCTTCTCTATCAGTTTTATGAGTCAGTCTGCTTTTAATGTAAATTAGCAACAGTTTGTACATTACTCATGCTTAATACCTTCCAATGCAACTTTCAAAGTGTGAACTTCAGGGAAAACAACGGTGATTAAGGTGTTTTTAATGTTACATCCTGCATTACAAATTTGTAAGCGGAAGCAGTGAGTAACTAAACTCGGCCTCGGTTTTTCTTCCACTTGAGGCCAGAAGATTTGCTGCAGCCGTGCAACATTTTTGGTCCGAGGCCAAATGATAGCGATGTGGGGACATACAGTCCTCTATTTATCCTCCCGTTCATGTTCTGCATATCATCACCGACAGAGCGACAACATTAGCAAGCAGATGATGTCAGAGATATTGTAATTATGGGTAGAGCGTGCTTGAACAACCCAATAAAGTGATTAAAAAAAAATAAATAAAAATCCAGCTCTTGATTTTTTTGAGGTCTTTCTTTTTCTTCTCTCATTATGCAAAATGTGCCTTAGCTGTTTTTTTTTTTTTTTTTTTTTTTTTTTTTTGGAAATACAACAAAACTAACTCCACTAAAGCCGTATATGGTGTCTTAGCCCTGACAATTTATACTGTGGGAATTTATAGGCGAATTATTCAGAAAAATAGCATCAAGAGAAGTTCGAAAAGGGGCACGGAAATATGGAACAGCCTAATGAGCCATGTCGAATCAGTCGGATTGGAAATAATAATGTAATAGGTCTATCCTGTGCAGATGCTTGATTGAATCACCGAGGTGCAATGTGTACCATTTCCCATGCTGTCCTGTAATACTCATCCTGTCCGGACAGGGCCTGACGTCAGCAGCATCTTAATGTCCCTGACCTGATGCCATGTTTTGGTGATTAATCATATCTTACTGATTTGATTTGTAGAGGAACTGTAGAAAGCGTTGACTGTTGTGGGGTTTGTGAACCACCTGGAACACACACAAACACACACCCACACACACACACACACACACACATGCACACAGAGAATATGCCGTGACTACGATGAAGTGCAACATGGGAAACAGCACGGGCAGATGAGCAGAGAGCGGTCCCGCCACTCACTCTGTACGCGGCACCATCTTCCTGAGCCACGCCACGTCAGATTTGGCGATGAACTGTAGAGTCTGCATCACGTTCCCGTAGTAGTCCTTCTCATTGAACATTACCTAAAACACACACACACACACACACACATGCACAGACAATGATATGGTCTGCATGCACTGCAAAAACTCAAAATCTTACCAAGATTTGTCTTATTTCAAGTCAAAAATGTCTTATTACTAGTCAAAATATCTCATTACACTTAAAATAACACATGATCACCTAAGAAATAACTTGTTTTTAGACAATTGCCTTTTGTTTCAAATGAAAATTTGCTTGTTTCATTGGCAAAATTTGTTTCTTGTTTCTAGCTCATTTTCACTTATTTCAAGTGAATTTTCACTTTTTCCACTGGCAAATTTTGCCAATGAAACAAGCAAATTTTCACTTGAAACAAGTGAATTTTCTCTTGAAACAAGTGAAAATTGTCTAAAAACAAGTTACTTCTGAGGTGATCATGTCTTATTTTAAGTGTAATGAGATATTTTGACTAGAAATAAGACATTTTTGACTTGAAATAAGACAAATAATCTTGGTAAGATTTTGAGTTTTTGCAGTGTGATCATGGACTGCGACTTAAATGAGACAAAACTTGGAAAAGAAGCTGATTGCTGTTACCCAGATATGGTTCTAGCTGGAGTGAGTAACACTTGGATGAAGACGTGCAGTATTCATATTCTAATTTTAGGAAAGTTATCGAGGAGCATATTATCAAGCACTAAACTTTTCAGTGAGTAATCCAGCATCCAAGCGACGGCCTGTTTGTCAGTGTTGCAGTGGTTTTTGTGCAGTCTGTATTTTGCGACTACTGGCTGTGCGCTGCCAACATTTTCTACTGCTTCACGCGGCACGAAGCCTGAGAACCAGAGGAATCTGCGAGCTCATGGTCTGGCCCGCCTCCCGTTCACAGATTTCCAGAAATGAACCGAGACATTCCAAAATCATTTGCATCTGCCAATTGGTGCAACGATGCCAGACTGCGCTGCATGCTTCATTTATTTACTTATTTATTTATCTCTTTCCCCCCCCTGATCCAATGCTGCTTAATTTCCAACAAAATCCTGCAGTCATTGCCTCCTTTGAATCACATGAGGTCACACTCGTGCCTTGATATTTGACAGAAAATGTGGACAGAGTCAACTGCAAAATGGATTGAGATTTAAAGGGTGTTTTCCCCGCTTATGAGGCACAACTGGCTTACAAGAGTGTTATACAAACCTGTGATAAATCCTCATTAAGGTAGGTGTCATTCAGAATGAACTCGGGGTAGCCCACTTTAGCCAGGACAACGTGAGCCTGGAGAGAGAGAGAGAGAGAGAGAGAGAGAGCGAAGGATGAGGGGGATCAAAGACAGACATTTACATCACATAATAGGCATTTAATGGACGCTGTCATCCAGAGCAGTTCAACAGAGAACGCAATAGCAGAATAGGATTAAATTCTATTACAAGGAGCCAAACGTGAAAAAGTTTTAGAGTTAAAGGCCCCATGTACTCACAACAGCTAACCCTGTGCCTGTATAATCATGGGATATATCACGATGAGGATAAAGACATGAGGAGAAACAAGTGGGACGGGCGGGTGGAAGATGATAAGACACATTTTATTGCGTCAGAAAGTGGGACACAACGTGCTGCTGTTCACAAACAGACAGGCACATTGACCATATCTATAACATACAGTGCAAAATGACTTATCATATTACATTAGCACTGGGAAATGGGAAAAATGTAATCTGTCAGCAGTATTTGTGTATGAGTTACCACGGCAACCAGAAGCAGAGGGTAGTCAGATAGCCTGATGGTAACCTTTGTCTCTTGAGTGAACCTGAACTGTTCACTGTTGCAGTTTTTTGTGGACACTGGAATGTGAACACGTCCCTCTGAAATAAAACAAACTCCGGCTTCTGCATGCTTTTATTGTTTTAACCCCCTGCACCCCAAACCCACCAGCGGGATAGAAAGACATGTATTTTTTAAAAAATCGCCAAAATTCAATCGTTTATCATAGCTGGAAGCTTTAAAAACCTATTTTTTTGTCGGAATTTGAATATTCCGACGGTCCCTGAATGCAACATGTCCGACTTCCGTTTAGTGGTAGAAAAAAGGACGAAGCTAAGCCTAAAAAAGTGATTTTTTTATTCGAATCATTTTATTATACATGCTTCATTCAACAATTCTCCAAAAAATAGTCGTTTACTCAATCCAGATCATTCAAAAAACAGAAAATTCTCTGGTCTTCAGCGAGTCTGAGACATCTTGATTGATTCAGGTGAGCCCAACAGTCACGTGACAAAAATTCACTGAATTTCAGTGTGTAGGCAGCAGTAGTAACATGGAAGGGCGCAAGGCAGTAAAAACGCCTAAGTTTATACAGGTTGGAAAAATGTTAATATTTCAGGAAATAAATCATGTGAAGCCCTACTTTTTTTTTCCTGGATCAGTGACACTTGTGGGCACCTGAAAAAATGTTCTGTACATTTATTCCAATGTTTCTCGATTTTTGTAAAATAAATTATCAAAAAAAAAACAAAAAGAAACAACAGTTTGCCTTTAAATTTTTTATTACTTTTGGCACTATAAGTCTTTCATACTGTGTGAAAGACATTTTTGAATGGCTTCAGGTGATAGCCACAGCTGTGCTGTTTCCATAGAGGTGCAGCACTTGTAATTGCAGTGAAAAACAAGCCCACAGTGAGCCAAAATGTGAGGGGAGCAGAAAACACCCAAAAACTGCTTGGGGTTCAGAGGGTTAAATTGTGTCTTGTTGCTTTTAATGTCTCTGTAAAGCACTTTGAATTACCTTGTGTTGAATTGTGCTATACAAATAAACTTGCCTTGCCTTGCTTTATGATTCACACTTTGCTTAAAAGTCCTTTATGAACACAAAGGAGACCTGAGTCCCTTTGCGTTTTTTTTGTTTTTTTTTTTTTTCCTCGGTCCCTGTGTTGGTCATCGCTGCTTGTCACACACAGATCATGTGATATCACTAAACCGGAGAGCAGGGGACACAAACCACAGCTGGCAGCGAGGCTAATGGACGGGGAGAGACACGTTTCTTGATGAAAGGAAAGTGGAAAATTTCACTCATCAAATGTCTCCCGCAGACAAAAATAGGTCTCTATCTCCAGTTTTCTGTCAACATGAAGGAAAGTTTAAATGAAAAAAAAAAAACAATACTTCATCAAAAAGTGACAGACATCACAGACAAGGTGGCCAAGAGTCGGCTTGTGACAATCCTAAAGGTGTCAGTGAAAGAACTGCCGTGTGAACGAAGAAGGAATTGACATTCCCCTCGCAGCTGAAGTGAACTAGAAAGGGGACCAAATCCTCTTTCAAGTGACGTTAGAGTGTGAATGCAAAAAGCATCGAGTCCCTCTTCAGCTGGCCCACTTTTCTGGTCCAGTTTAAGAGGACCGAGTTTGGATTCTTTAAAAAGGACCACATGTAAAAATACCCTTACTCGCTGCTCCTACTGCGGCGACTTTTCAGAGCATTTGCTGTGGAAGATTACTTTTTTTTTTTTTTCTTCTTCTCATTTCACATCTCTCTACAGTTCATATTGCTTCTGGAAGAGTTTTGTCTCGCATGTAGAAGCCTCACTGTGGTGAGTCATGTCATTTTATAACACTTGATGGTTTAGGCTTTGTATACTGTTTGGTGGACTTATTTGTGAATGGGGTACATCTTGTTGTTGAGGTTTTGGTTTCATTACATTTGCCAGATGCTCACAGCTGGCGAGCCGGTCTCTTGTTTTTTACCCATAATGATGACGGAAGTATTTACAGTGCAAGTTGTAGACAAAGATATGAGAGCAGGGAGTGTAATTTAGTGGAGAGAGGACGGCAGGGGGGAGGAGGCGCTGTTTTCCTGAAGAAATGAGTTTTCAGATTATGACAGCAGCGAGGGAGTGACTCCGCCGTCCTCACCGGGGCGGGGAGAAAGGAAGTATGGGTACTTTTAATGGGAAAAGGTGACAGATGCATGACTGATAATGAGGAAGATGGATTTTCTTACCTTCTCTGTGGCTCTCCTCTTAGTTGGTTCATCCATCCAGTCGTTCTCTTTCTCCAGCATGTCGATAAATGCCCAGCGAACTCCCTCTATCAGCTCCTCCATCTGAAAAACACACACACACACACATTCCCACATGCGTACATAATTTGGTGCATGATACAAAAGCGAATGAATCATTAAACAGTGTCATTATCGGCAGTCACATAAACATAAACACATCCCTATGCATATGCAAACGCGCATGCATTAAGCAGGGAGACAGTCAGCAGAGCTTCAAGTGGGTGACGTCGCACCGAACACACACGATACACACACACACTTTACCCGGACTTAGCCCAGACAAAACAATTGCGCATGATGCAATTAAACACTTGACCGAAGTTGAAGTATGTGATGTCATTTCCACACACACACACACACCATATTTTTCTTGTCCTCCTGGAAGTGTGTGTTGACAAAGAGGCGCCCGGTGGCGTAAACGAGCGTGTTCTCGACGTAGTTAACACACTTATCCCAGCGCGGGGTCAGAGAGGTCATCCCTGTGGTCACCTGGTGGGGGCAAGAGAGAGAGAGAGAGAGAGAGAGAGAGAGAGAGAGAGAGAGTGTCTTAGCTGTCTCCTGCAGTATCTGAGTGTTAAAGGTAAATTCCACTATTTTTCAACCTGGGCCATATTTTTTTCCATTTTTTGAAACTGGTCCAGTATGAAGTGAGTGTTAAAGGTAAATTCCACTATTTTTCAACCTGTTCCATATTTTTTTTCCATTTTTTGAAACTGGTCCGGTACGAAGTGAGAACGCCTCTGCCGGCAGCTGCAACCCAGGCTGCAGTGTAATCACACGCACGTCAAATAACGTCCACTCAAAGTGCTCGTTTTTGCCACTGACAAGCTCGGAGTGTTATTGTCTTCTAATTTTGTTTGACTGATGACACAGCGAGTCGTCCGTCACGCCCAGAGAATCATCAGAGCCCCGCTGCCCGCTCTGGTCAACATCCACAGCACCTGTCACTTCCAGAGGGCGTCTTTCCCGCCCCCCAAAGCCATCATCCTCCTACATGATGAACTAACAAAATGTCCCAGGACGTACAGTCACACTCACACTTCCACTGACACTCCACTGCTGACACTGCTGATGCTCGATTTGCACATCCCTGCATTTTGCACGTCATGTGGTATAATCTGTCTCTGCTGCTATTTTACTAATTCCTGTATTCCATCTTTTTTATGGTATGTACATTCACAAAGAGACTCGTGCATTAAATTAATTTTTCAATTAATATGTTCATGCAATTGTGGGTCACACTTGATTTGGTCTGTCCAGTGTAACATGTAATTTAGTATCAACTTTGTATCCGCTGAGTTTCACGAATGACGCGACATAAATGCTTAACTTTAGATAGATAGATAGATAGATAGATAGATTTACTTTATTGATCCCAAACTGGGAAATTCCCATGTTACAGCAGCATCAATAAAAAAACATAAAATAAAATAAAGAAGTATCTACAATAGAGACTAATATCAACCTGTCCAATGAACTTTGCCTAACTTAGGGTTGGGTTGAGATTAATACAAAGTTGAATATTAACATCGGACAGTCCAAAATAAAGTGTGAACCAATTGACTAGTGTTCATTAAAAATAAATAAATAAGTGAAAATTTTAGTATTATTTGTGTATGAAGAGCCCATGAAATGGTCATCTTAATTTCTTGTTTTTATGTGCATCTTGTTAAAAAGAAGATGCTGAGGTGTACACCAATAGGATATCAATTAAGGAGAGAAGGACGATTGGTGGGATGTGTGTAGCGGTGGGGTCCATCCAACATTTGTGAACATTTTATCCATTAAAATGTTTAATTAAGCTTAGTTGAGCTTACTTGTGCAGCATGAGGTGATTGTTTTTCCAAGAAATACATACAATGGGGGTTCATGAGGAATTTAAGTTTAGGATTGGATTAATATATTAAAGATATACATGGTTTAGGGTTCGATTTAGGGTTTGTTTAAACAGAGTCGAGTTTAGCATGATTTTTAGGGTTAAGTTAAAGTCAGTCATGCACTTGTGAGGGTTAAGACTAGAAGACCAGAACTTAGTTGCTGTGGTCTCCAGTGCACAAATATGAATACAGCGTTAACCTCTTTAAAAGTCCTCATTCATATTTTTCCCTGCAACTGCATTACTACAAAGATTCATTGGTCGCTGAATGGTATACGGTCTAACTATGTCAGCATTTCTTTTTTCTTTTTTCTTTTCTTTTTTTTTTTTTTACCAAGGAGTTTAGCAAGCAAGCAATAAAAAAGTGGGACTTCTGCAGTGTCTACATTTGTATTTGCTGCGAGTGTCTGTGCTGACCCGTGCAAAGTCAAGGTATCTGTAGAGGAAACGACGACTGAGGGTGGTGATCCTGGAGAAAACTGTCCTCCACTGTACGTAATTAGCTACCGTCCTGCAAAGACAGAGAGAAAGAGAGAGAGAGAGAGAGATAGAAAGAGAGAGAGGGACATTAATTAAATGCCAGCATGTAATCTCATTATACACTATAATATACTTATAATGAGAGACAGCAGCCCTCAAGCTCCAGTGTGTGCTCATGTGTCTGTGTGTGCTCTCTGTCTAGTCATGTGTGTGTCTGTGTGTGTGGTGTGTGTGTGTGTGTGTGTACCTGGGGTCTGTGGAGTTAATGAGTTTGAACAGTTCCTTGAAGTACTGCGGCGCTCGGACGATGACGGGCTCGGAGGAGGAGATGGACAGAGCTGGGTCGCCTTTGGACTCCACCACCGTTCTCACAAAGCCCAGCCAGTCGAACTGCACACACACGGAGGGACGGACACGATCAAGTTAACCGTTTCTTCCTTACATAACATAAGACATGAAGATGTGAAAGTGCTACGTTGTCAACCAAAGGCAACCCTTTACATATATCAACTACATAAATACATATCATATTATGCATGCATTTTTTGGGACTTAAAATAATACATTGTGCTGGCATTCATTATAAGTGTGTCCATTTTGTTGCACTGGAACAGCAACGTATTCAGGGTAAGGGCTTCTCACAGACCAGCAGCAGAGTATTGATCTGTTAGACAACAAATATGTGATCAAGCAAACATCATATCCATCATATCGGAGGCGGATGACACTGATATCCTATTTTTAATGAAAGCGCAGTATAGGTTTGATATACTGGCAGGCTGATATATTGGTCTAATCGTACTAAATATTACCTCAAAAATGAATTTAGATTCAGATTTATTCGGAGGCGCTACACAAAAGAACAAAAACAGGCAAAAAATAAGAGTAATTTGTGCTGTCAGGCAGTTTGTGCCACTCAAATTTCATTCTGGAGCATATCCCTCCATTTGATTGGGATTTTTTCTGACATTTAAGTTGCAAGGCTACAGTGCTGCAACCACTGATGTGCATCTATCATGATAGTGATATAATATTGATTTTTGTGGGTGCATGCATGTGTGTGTGTGTGTGTGTCCACGTTTGCGTGGATGTTGAGTACCTGTGGTATGAAGCGCTGCAGGCGAGACAGGGTGTATTTGTTGTACATGTTCTCACTCGTGCGGTTTTCGTAGGGGATCACAATCTACAGGAAGAGCAACACGGGAGGAGTAATCAAGCAGATGCTCGGCAATCAAAATAGCAACATCACACTGAGGCGATCTTCAGTGAACTGATCTGAAATGTTTACAGATGAAACGGTTTTCCTTCAGAGTTGATGGATTGATTACTCTTTCACATATGATGGCCGCAAATGTCTTGTTCTTTTTTTTTTTTTTAGATGCCTATCAAGCTGTTTCCGCACATTAAGAGGTATTGTATCTGACGTGAAATCTTTACATGTGCCAGTTTGATCTCAAAGGCCAGAGCCTCTTCCATCTGGGTCAGCGCTGCCTTCTCTGGAGCTCCCAGCATGACGGCCACATCCACCATCAAACTCAGCAAGGCAGCGCGGTACTACACAGAGAGAGGGGGGGGTGGGGGGGTGGGGGGAGGAGAACCGGAGAGAGATAAGGAGATGGAGCAAACCGCAAAGAGACAATGAAATGTCACTTCTTTCTTTTGTTACTTTGAGCCATTGTCAACCTTAAAAAAAATCCTCAGAAACCATCAAAAATCATCTAAGACTTGAAAAAAAAAAAAAAAAAAAAAAAAAATCCACTCTCAGATACCCTCACGCAGCCTCCTGTGATGTTTAATGCATTTCATCAGTGACTTTGTGAGGAGGTGTTACGATTTACTTTTTGGCGTAACCTCTTTCCCTCAACCTTTCCCTCATCTATTTCTACTCCAGTGAGTAATTCTCTCACATTTCCCAGAATGCCCAAAAATCATATTTGAACGTGTTAAATTAAGCTACGGGGTATAAGTATAGATGTAAAGAGTAATTGCAAAAAAAAAAAAAAAAATGTTACCGTGTAGTACGAGCATGAGAGAAAACAGGTAGTCACTAGATAATTATTGAATTAAAAAATAGGGGAAAAAAAGCTATCACTGCCTCTTCTCCAGTGGATTTCACCCAGTTTGATTGCTGAATGTAAGTGTGGAAAGGTCAGTGTTGGTGCAACATTTACCCGAGATGGCTAAAAAAATGTTCTATTATCAAACTCCATTGTAGGAGCACTTAAAAAAATTCAACATTTGGTCAGTTTTTGGCAAACGAAATGACCAAACAGGCTCAGAAATGCGATTATACATATCCAATAGCAGCTCTTTCTACAGTGCTGAAGTGTTTTAGGGTGGATTTTTTTTTTTTTTTTTTTTTTGAAGGAGACATGCTTTTACCAATTAATCAAAGTAAAAATGGCACCAAGAGTGCGAGGAAGGATCAGAGATGGAAGAGGGGGAGAGGAAAGGCAAATTTGTCACTCGAGCGGGACGGAGATTGCTTCGCGGCGACGCTGCAGGAGACAAGTCAGAGGGGTGAAAGACGAAGGAGAGACTCACGGCCTGGGCGGCGGAAGTGTTGGTGATGTAGTCTTCCCTGGAGGAGAGAGACAGCGAGGCCTGGTCCAGCTGCACAGCGGAGAGGGAGAGTGCAGGTTAGCATCTGCCGCCTCCATTATTCACTATAGGAAACAAGATCCTCTAATTTCATCTGACACTGAAGGAATTAGGGAGTTCAGAAAATGTAAAGCGCCTGACAGAATTTTCTACTTAATTATCAAAATCGACCCATGGATTTATTTTTGAAAATATTAACATTAAGGGGATTTCTCCATGGATTAAGGAAATTTGAGTTGCATTATTTTCTACTCAACTTTAAGTCAAAATTAACACGGACACGGCCCTAAAGGACATATTAAGGGTTTTGTGCTTCACAGTTCATAATGATATTCCTGTATTATTATTGATATTATTAGAATATTATGTGTTTATTTATTGTCCATTATTTTATTTTAATCCATACTTAAGTAGGAAATCAAGAGTGTAAGTGTTATCTAAGGAAGGGGAACTTAATTTCTAAGTAAATAAAGCTGTGTGTATGGCACAACCCACAGTCTTTCCTACAGTTTCCATCCATCCATGCTGAAATTGTTAGCTGCATATATTGATGTTTTTGTTGTTGTGTTTTTCATTGTTGCGGTAGCTGCTTTTGTGGTAACAACTCATTTTGTTTGTTTTTGTGTTTATATCCTGTTGTTATATATATATATTTTTTTTATTTTATATATGCATATATATATATACACTCAGTGGCCTCTTTATTAGGACCACCTGTACAATCTAATACAATCCAGTCCAACTGTTGTGCCATAAAGTTTCCTTTTCTGCTGCCTATAATGCTCAGGTTTTCTTTGTGTCACAGTAACAGAGGTGTTCATTCACTTTTATGTTTGGCATTGAGCTCATAGTTAGTGCTGCTGCTGGACTGGACTGCATTTTATTGACAGCTGTTTCCACTATTCTGTCCCCCTCATTATATATAAATGCGGAGGACAAAAAATTAGAAACACCTCTCAATACAATGTAGTCCAGTACAAGACCTCTGCAAACTGCAACCTCAATAATAAACACAGAATTAAACTGACGCATTCTCCGCAATGTGAACATAAACTGAGCATTATAAACTGTTAAAAGGTAGAATTTATGTTGCATTGAGCTGCATTAAATTGTACAGATGGGCCTAATAAAGTGGACACTAAGTGTATATCAAATCCCCACTCTGAATCCCTATAGAGAAATGTCTAAAATGTAAAATTTAAATTTGAAAAACTCAAACACATGCATACACACACACACCAAATTGGTGTATTACTGTACTGATGTTTTGCTGTAGGCTATTTCCTGTTGCTCTGTAATGGCTGATGTTCTGTCTGGAGGATTCTCGTTTGTTGCTGATGCTGTCTTTATGGCGTCTTGTTGTCTTCGTCATGCATGTTCTATCACTTTCTAGGTTTCAAAACCCGAGTGAGGTGAGGAGCTCTGACCTTGATGATGTAGTGGGAGGAGTTTTTGTCGTCGGGGGAGACGTACAGGCGGATCAGGACGCTCTTGCTGTGCTGGTTCCTCATCTCGGCCAGCGTCTTCAGCAGGTTCCACTGCGCCGGCGACCACTGCCACGCCCCGCCAAGCCCCTCCCCCAGGACGGGCCACCGAAACTCCAGCTGCTTGAGCGTTCTCAGCATAGGTTTGACGTCCACCTGCTCCAGCAAAGCTACACACACACACACACAGACACACACACACCAATAAAGGTCAAGGTCACCACATACATGACCTTGACGTGTCCATTTCAATTGATACATGACTTCAATCAAGGTTCGTTTCACACTGCCAATAGCTGCAAGCGAACTTTAACATAATTACACTCTGAACAGCATGTGGCAGCAGTTTGTTCATGCAGCATCTGAACTGCCAAAAATAGCCAAGAGGTCAAAAAATAAATGTATCTTTTCCATTGGAAGCATGTTTTATGTTACTCTGATGATATTTTGTTATGTCAAAATGGAAAACCTGGCTGTGTGCTCTTTTTGCATATTTGGCAAATAATCTGTAAACACCACTGCAGACATACTGCTAAATACAAAGTAAAAAAAAAAAAAATTTGTAAAGAGTAATACACTACCAGCTAGGGCTGCATGATATGGGCAAAATCAAATATCACATTTATTATTTTTTCTGAATACCTCGTATCGATATTGTGATGATACTGTTGGGATGGCCATTGGTGCTTCTTTCACAAAATATTTTTGTGCAATGAGATTTTTCATAAACAGCCCTTAGTGACGTGGATATGACCAAGCAGACAGAAGCAAATAATAGAACAGCCACAAAGGTCTAATGTGTCTCATTTTACTGTAACGCAGCCTTTAAAACCAGGAAAAGACACTCACACTGTATATTACGATATCAAAAATCCCACATGATATCCAGTCTTATATCAGAAAACTGATATAATATTGATATACTGCCCAGCCCTTCTACCAGCAACTGTCTTGCTTAAAACTAAACATCCTGCTTTAGACCTCAAAATGCACTGCATCAGCGTGATGTGTGCTGCCAAATGTCTCAGTAATCATAGCAAAGTAGGCTATTACAATTAATTTGACAATGACATCTTTATGTTTGCAAATGCTCCACAAAGAACCTTTACGTTTATGTCGATACTGTGTGGAACATGTATTGACGTCATTTAGAAGTTTATGTGAAGTCTGTAGTGTTGATACATAACTTACATTTATTATAAATAAATACTTTATTATGCATCACATGTTTCATGCTCCTAGATGGAGTACAGGCCAAAAAATTAATTTCGAAAGCCAGAAATCTAGCAGCTGGAATCATAAAGCCACTGATATTGCTCAACAATAACATCAGCCTCCTGCAGATGTTCTGGTACTGTAAGTTTTAGCACATTTAATATGTGCTTAAATTGAACACCGCAAATACGCATCACCGTTTTGTATATCTTATCTTATTGTTCTTTTTGTAAGATTTTATTTCTTAGTTTTGTAAAAAAAAAAAAAAAAAACACACACACACAGCTGTATCTTTTCACTTTTGCTGCTGCAATGACCTAAATTCCATACAAGAATCAGTAAAGGCTCATCTTATCTCAAACTGTGTCTTATCTGTATTTGTGTGTGTGTGTGTGTGTGTGTGTGTGTGTGTGTGTGTGTGTGTTTGCCTGACTCACTCTCGTTCATGCAGGAGCGGTACAGGATCTTAGCCTTGGTCACTGCCTCCAGCTCGTCGGGATCTGAAGGGGCTTCCAGTAACTCTGAGAGAAAAAAAAAAAAAAAAAAAACAGAATCTGTGCGGTAACCAGTTCTGCCAATGTCCTTGAATCACAATGCACCCATGTTTCTTCACATTTTAGCTCATTTTCTAACATGCTTTACATTACTATAGACCTTTTCTCAACGCACAACCATAGTTTTTGATATCTTTGATATCTTTCAATAGGTTTTCCAAACTTCCAGGAAGCCTTTCCTTTTCATTCAAAAATTAAACTTGCAAAGACTTCAAATTCAAATTCCACTTGCTTGAGAAAAATTATCCATCACAGTGATCATCCAGCTGGAGTTTATTTATTTATTTATTTATTTTTACCAAAAATTGCTTTATCATTGTGTGGTAGTTTTGTTCCATGCCTACACTGATTTGAAAAACTCTGCATTTCTTCTGATGTGTTCAAATGCTAATGGAAAATTCTGACCGAACTTCAAAGTCAGCCAAACGGCATTGTATTCCCATGCAATTCTGGTCAGAAAATCAAACCCAGAGGACTTTGAAAGGCTTTGAAAAATGGTAGGCAGTAACTTAAGGTATGCATGCAATGTAGTAAATGAAAGTAAATGGGCCGCTGAAGGCACACTATGCCATCTATTTGTTTATTATGATGGCTTTGTTGGGACAGTGCTGTTACCATTCGGCTTTGTGGATCAGTGAAAACAAATGGACATGACTTCAGCCATCACTTCAAGTTATCATTATATTATGACACTATTTTTTATAATGATTATTACTATAATAATTTTAGTCCCACTGCAATTCTGCAAACATTTCACTGCCTAACAAAGTTGTGCAAATAAAACAGAATCCAGTTGTTAAATAACATGTCATAACAATACAACAGTGATGTCAGATCAGTAAAGGCATAATAATTTAAACCTCCTCTGCACAACAGAGACATCCAGTAGCTTTGTTGTTTCATTTGATGTGTGCTTCCTCCTGTCTTGTGGAAGCCTGTTGAAGGCGCCCCTTTTGTGGATGCACACAAACACACTCACACACCTTTGAGTCGGATGTCGACATGTTGCCGTAGCCAGGGGTAGATGCCGTATGAGGACGAATCCTCAGGGATGGGGTTCTCCTTGAGCCAACCTCCACAGGAGAAGCCATAGAAATCCTCACAGGGGTGGATGGACTGATCAATTTTACTCAGAATGGACCCCGCTGTGGAGGAGGGGCCACACATAGACACAGAGCAAAAAACACACAAGCCAGTGAGTCCAAATAACCACTGGTGAGCACCAGGTATTTATAGTCACAAAAGAAATACCTCACGCTCGGCAGTTCCCATACAAGGAATAGTGGACCCTTACATATGAGGCTGAATGGAAAAGCTGTGCCCTTACCTGCCTCAATGCATTCTGGGGTCAAGCAGAACTCCTCCTGATTGCTTCTTTGAGAGACTGAGGATGAGGGACAGAGATGATGATGAAGCTTGGCAATTTAAATCAGAGGTAGAAAGTGCATTTATTTAAGCACAGTACAATTTTGTGGCATGCTGTACCTAACTTGTACATTTCAATTTGGTGAGACTTTACTGCACTATATTTCTGAGGGAAACATGGTTCTCTTTACTGCACTACATTCATAGGATGGCCATAGTCACTAGTTACTTTGTGGAATTTTTCATGTAAAACATCAAATGTGATGCATTGTGTGAGTGTAAACAAGCCAAGAGGATATGGAGCAGTGTGAACTACAGCATTAAAATACTTATTACAAGTTAATGCATCAATAATTCAACCACTCTTCACAAGGGCTACTTTGACTTTTTATACTTAGCTATGTATTACTGCTGATGCTTCTATACGTTTACTTAAGTAACATTTTGAATGCAGGGCATTTAATTTTAATGAAGTGGTTTTCCATTATGGTATTGCTACCTCCACTTAGGTGAGGGATTTGAGTGCTTTCTCCACCACTGATTAAAATGCAACATCACAGTTTGGCTGCAAAGTCACTTTGGTGGTCACACACATAAAACCATGCAGTCCTCTGCTGAGCATGGAGCAGAAACAAGGGATGGAGGGTTGACAGCTTTGGTCAATGGCAGCTCGAGAGATGTCGATGAGCAAGGGGAGTGACACTGTGACATTCACAATGTGAGCAACACAGTCAAAAAGTTTGCTGGACGTTGATTCATTTCCTACAGAGTTGTGCGACCGGGGAAACTCAGCTGGTGAGCGGACAATCAGCAAGCTTGTCATGAGAGAAAAGCCGGCCGCAGCAATCAGCGGCCAAAAGCCAACAAAATTTCTGCACCTCTTTGTTTCCTCACTCGCATGATTTTGTTGCAGTCATTCAAAACTTCCCAGTTTTCTAAAGCTTTCAACTGAAAGGCTGCAGGAATCAACGTCTCCGAAACGACGGTTGGAGAACGGCTGCAGCCAAAGTCGGGGTCAACACTAACCTCTCTTTGTTTCTGTTTAATTACGACAGCCTCATTAATGCCCGTTAATCAAAACCCTGTTATGAAAGGCAACGCCAAAACAATGGAAGCACATAATTTGCCTGTTTGAAACTCTGTAGCTACACAAGACCTCTGCATAGATGCCAGTCAACCTTGCTCAACTGTAAGTCACCAGTCACGGCTCCAGTCACATTTAATTTCTCAGCTATGAACACTTAAAGAGTGAGCGGTCTATTGCTGAATAATGTGCTGATTTAAAACAGAATACACTATCTTCATCATAACAGGGCCACGGCTAATCTAATCCACCCATCTGGCCCGCTGCCGACATCAGCAGTGACGTGAGCGAGGGAGCAAATGAAACAGGACAGACGGCTCTCAGTATTCAACAATGCAAAGATTTGCTCACACATACTGAAATAAAACACTGCAAATCGTAAGTCGTGAAAGCGTCTCGACTGATTTCATTACTCATAAGCCCTGATGTTTTATTTTATTTTATTTTATTTTATTTTTTTTTAAGTTAAACTCAAGTTCAAGTCAAGTCATTGCAATGCATCTATTTCAACTCAGATCTATGAATTTCCAACGATTTTTTTTTTTTTTTCCGACAAATGGACGGCAACATTTATCTCCAGGTGCAAAAAGTGCAAGGTTGGGTATAACTCATTACATTTACTCACATTATTGTAATCATAATTCATCATTTTGGGTACTTGTACACTTTAGTACTTAAGCACATTTTTACTTCGGTATGGTACATCCTTTAAGAACTTTTCTTTTTTTTTTTTCATTTATTTATTTATTTATTTATTTATTTTTTACACTGTGTATCTGTCAACATTATGTCATGTATGTCTAGTTATGTCAATGTCAGCTATGTTAACTGTCAAAATAAAAAAATAAAAAAAAAGAACTGCAGGGGGAAAAAATCACACGTATCAGCGTTCACTTTTGTAAATAGTCACCTTCACTCAGAGTTCATTTTAAATAAGCTACTTTACACTTCAACTGAATTCGATTTTCATGTCGGGGCTTTTACTTGTACTTAAGTAAAATATGAGTAATACCGGGTGACCCAAAAAAAAACGGGAATCTTTGAAGTGCGTATTGGCAGACATGAGCAACTGGCAGCACAATTTTTAAAAAATGAAAATTCCATCATTGTTTCTTAAAATGGCATGTTTTCAGGTTTCAATTACTATGAATAAAATATTTTTCTTCCATCACTCTTGGTTTTATTGGATTGTTAAAAAGTTCCTGTTTTTTTGGGGGTCACCCTGTATGAGTTACACTTCAGCAGGATGTCCTAATGCTCTGCACCACAGTGAAAATGTATTTTTTCACAGGTTAGAGTTTATTTTTTGTAACATTTTTGAGGTGAAATGGATGAATGAATGCAGCGTAAGCCGTGATGACCCGATGAACCTCCGAGCGCTGCAATCGGAGCCTCTCACGTTCACCCGGTCTGAACAAAGCGCGTCGTGAGCCAGCTTTGCTCGCGGTGTGTAAACGGTTACCGGCTCACTTTCCCGACCGAGAGGAGTAGGGAAAGTCCAGTTACGAGCTTCCCTTCCCTTCCCGAACGTCGGCCAGCTGCCGGCGGCTGTCAGAGCAAACAGAGGTTTCACAGGCAGAGATGCTGCGGCCTGCGAAGAGCCGACACATTTAGAAACCAAATCCCCATCGTGAACGGATGAGTGGAGCGTCACGGAGCTGCGCCATGCTGTCTGACTTCTGAGGCTGACCGGCCTTGTTGTCTAGTCAGGGAAGCTTGGGAGAGTCGTTAATGTTTCGTCCCCTTTTGGTAGGAACACACACATAAACACACACACACACATATAAACACACACACACACACTGCTCACTTGGCCTAAAGCAACCCCAACAACCCCCTGACCCAGACTATTGCGTTTCTCTCACACACGGACACTTACACACTCGGGTAAACATGGACTCTCTCTCACACACACACACACACACATACACATATACACACACACACAGATGTCTGAGGCTCCAGTGTCACTGCTAATGCTGACTACGTGTTTGTTACTGAGATACCAAGCAGGCCACAAACACAAACATGCACATACACACACACACACACACACAAACTGGACAGTGCACACACACACGCACACACATGCAAAATAAGCACACCCAAAACCAGTAACTAACTAAAATCAAAAAAACCACTTGACATTCCAGTGTGTGGTCATCTGCATGGCTGGGGACCAGGGTTGATGAAAGATTTACATTAGTGTGTGTGTGTATGTGTGTGTGTGTGTGTGTGCATATGGGCATATATGGAGCAGCTACATAATTACACTACAAAGCCGCCACAAAAATGTTGGTTTCCCTCAATAACAGAAAAACAATACTTACCCCACCACACACACATACACACACACACACACACACACACACACACACACACACACACCCAGCCCACCCCTCCCAGCCACTCATTGCTCCTCAAGGAATCGCTGAACGGGCACGTCCTCCCAGCTGCAGGACGTAAAACACTGTCACACAACTGAACGCTAATTAATTAAGAATTAACTGCTCCTCCCAAAACTGGCAACCCAAAAATTCCTTTCCTGGCTTTCCCAACGTGCCACTGAGGTTCAGAGTTCATCACGAGACACACACACACAGAGAGAGAGAGAGAGGGGAAGATTTTGATGCATGTGTGTATGAAACCCTATACGGGCCAAAAATAGTGTGACACACAGGTTGCAGACGTGCTTCTATTTGCTTCTATTTGCAGCACACACACGGACTATAATCTGCCTACTGTGCCACACACGGCCACCGAACCTCCTCGAAAATTATACTGCAGGATGACCGGGAAGATTTGGAAATCTCTGTGTGGGTGAGAGAGAGAAGGAGAGAATGTGTGTGTGTATGTGTGTGAGTGTGTGTGTGCGTACTTACCCAGTATGAGTGCGAGCAGCAGGGCAGCGCAGAGACACACACACATGGCTAGGGCTATCCTGTAGAGACGAGTGCTGCCCCGCTCCGATTTAACCCCGCCGCCGCCTAAACGCTCTAACTCCATGGCTTCTCACACACACACACCTCCACACACACACACACACACACACACACACACACAGAGAGAGAGTCAAATCACTCTAATCGGCTGCTAAAATCGATATCAGTTATTAATATCTATGCACTTGACCAAACTCAAAAAAAAAAATCTAAAGTTTTCCAAATCACCTGCACATGCAAATCTAATGCCAGGAGCTACACTGTCACCCCCTCCTTCTTAAAAAAAAAAAAAAAAAAAAAAAAGAACTCAGAAAGTCACCCAAACTCTTACTTTCTTCCACTGCTTTCTTTCTTTCTTTCTTTCTTTTTCCTTCCCACATGCACACCTTCTGTCCTCCACTCTCTTCCCTTCAGATCTGATTCCTTTCCCAATCTCTCTCTCTCTCTCTCTCTCTCTCTCTCACTCTCTCAGCCGCTGTCAGTCTATCTGTGGCTACTCCAACTTCACCCCGGCTCTCCCACTTTCAAAACCGTCCCTCCCCTCCCCTCCCCTCCCTCCCTCCCTCATCCCTCCCTCCTTCATCCCTCCTCCCCCTCTCCAGGAAAGAGCGGGGACCCATGCAAGCCTTCCCGGCGTTGACCCCCCGGTTGCAGATGAGCGCCGTTTATTAAAGCCGCCAGCAGTGACTGAAAGCAGACTCGGGTGCGCCTGTGCCTGTGCAGCGGTGGAGACGAACGCGTTGCCAGCAGGCCTTGTTAGCGCTGTACAGTACAGTGTATCTGTGTGTGTGTGAGGGAGTGTGTGATAGAGAGAGCGTGTGTGTGTGAGGAGGTCTAATCTCATGTTCAGAACACCAGGGTGCTCTGCTCGAAACATTTATCAGCTCAGACAGTCACTAGACCAGAATGAAATTAAGAGGGACACACACACACACACAGAGAGAGAGAGAGAGAGAGAGAGAGAGAGTGAGAGAGAGACACTGATTACTATCAATTAATCCAATGATGATGACACTGCCGCCTGTGAAAACACATCAGTGTTTTTGTCGTCCAACATCAATGCTTTCTCTGAATAGAAATAGAAATAGAAAGAGAGAGAGAGAGAGGGAGAGAGAGAGGTGGCAATGACAGTGACGCCGCAGCCCTTGATTGCCCCGTCACCCCCACCCGCTGTGGTGAGAACCCGTCCTGCATGTGCTCATTAGGGTTTGGGGCGACGGCCGCAGCAGCCCTTATATAGACCTGACTTCCTGCGCGGCTTAAAAAAACACCCATTCATCACGCAGGCACACAAAGACCACGTCGCTATTGTTCACCGGCCTGACTCACACTCACTTCTTCTCTATTTTTTTTATTCCTTAAACGAGTCCCCGTTCCTCTTTTCAGCCTTTAATTTTGACACGGAGGAGGAGGAGGAGGTCATGGAGTTGAGAGTCGAGAGCCCATCACTCAGGACGGACCAGACGAGTCAGAACACACTTCCTTCCACCCTCCTCTTCCTCCTCCTCCTCCTCCTCCTCCTCCTCTCTGCCAACTCCCATGTCTGTTTACAGAAACATCCCTCCAGCTTGTCATTAGCACAAAATCAGCACCGAGGGATACGCATGCACGCGCGTAAACTGTCCTCCAGTGCCTCGAGAAAGCCAGCCTGCGAAATGCGCCGTCTAAAACGCAAACATACACACACCACAGAAACCAACTCCCACACACACTTGGGGATGAAGCATGAATTCAGATGCATGTAGAATAAGAGTAGCGGCGTACTTACATTCCTCAACTCACTCAAGCCATGATACATCACCTCCAAAAGTAAAAGATTATATATAAAAATGAGCAGAGAAAACCTGCTGACTGAGGTGCCTTTGCTCTATGGCAAACACTCACACACTCACACACACACATATACACACACCTCTGCGGTTAGACGAAGGCGATTTGGTATTTATGTGTCTGTGGGAAACACCCTTCCAAATTATGATGTATCATCTCACACAAACACACACACACACACACACACACTCAGGGAAGCAATCACTGTACATCTCGGTTGAAAATACAAAAGTAACACTGCGGTCTGGCACTGTTGCTAAAAGTGTCCGTGTGTTTGCTGCTGTGTTTGAGGGAAGACAATGTGCCAATGCGCTAACAGCACGGCCTGTAAAAAGCTATATCAGTCCTTGGCTCGGAGCTCACTGCCATCTTCAGCTTCAGCAAGCAAAAAACGCACTAAATGATTTCACTTTTTGATGCTGCGTGGAAGTGAATTGAAGTAATAACCAAAGCAAGAGTTTGGAGTTTAGGCCTCCGTCGCAGTGGTCACATCTGGAAGTCACAACCAGTTTGTACAAAGCCACGCCCCCTTTTTTGCTTATGCCCTCGTTATAGGACACGTGCCTTTCAGTCAGTCAGCGTGGAAAGCTGCTCAGTGAGATCCCACCGGGGGTTTGTGCTGTTCACAAAGAGGGTAAAGAAGATAACAAAACAGCAACCGCACACTCAAACACTGTGCATATCAAAATTTACTGCAAGCTTTCGGTCATAGACCTTCTTCAGGCATACAGAACAAGTGAATACAACATGAGGGTGCCCTGCGATGGACTGGCGACCTGTCCAGGGGGTTTCCTTGCCTTCGCCCTATGAGCGCTGGGATAGGCTCCAGCACCCCCCCCCCCGCGACCCTACACTGCAAAAACGCAAAATCTTACCAAGATTATTTGTCTTATTTCAAGTCAAAAATGTCTTATTTCTAGTCAAAATATCTCATTACACTTAAAATAAGACATGATCACCTCAGAAGTAAATTGTTTTTAGACAATTTGCTTGTTTCATTGGCAAAATTTGCCAGTGGAAAAAGTGAAAATTCACTTGAAATAAGTGAAAATTAGCTAGAAACAAGAAACAAATTTTGCCAATGAAACAAGCAAATATTCACTTGTTTCAAGCAAATTTTCACTTGAAACAAGAGACAATTGTCTAAAAACAAGTTACTTCTGAGGTGATCATGTCTTATTTTAAGTGTAATGAGATATTTTGACTAGTAATAAGACATTTTTGACTTGAAATAAGACAAATAATCTTGGTAAGATTTTGCGTTTTTGCAGTGTATAGTGAGGATAAGCGGTTTAGAAGATGAATGAATGAATGAACATGAGGGTTCAAGTCGTCACATCACTTGATTGTAAAATGCCAGACACCTGTGTCAAGCATGGCAATGGCTAGAGAGGCATCATGGGAATTGTAGTCCCAAAAAATAGTTGACTACAGAGGCCATATTTAGACCTAGTTACTCAAAATGTCTACCAAGACAAAAAAACACCGTTACATTGGGCTAATTAACAAATCAAATACAAAAGACAGAACACGATAAGACAACAAAGAGGGTAAAATGAAGGAGAAATCATATTGCGTCATATCGTTGGGGTACAACACATGATCACAGGTGTCACATCCCATAGCTCTCACTGGGTCAGTGACCATGACTGCCTCCTTTTAACTTTGGTGTTACATGGAATGAAGTCCCACTGACTGCCCAACCCCTCTGAAAGGGTAATCGCCTCTTCATTGGCCCATGACCGACTTCTTCCCACCCCCTCCTGGCAACGTCATTGTAATATCAGTCTATTAGCGTTTATTAACAGTTGATCAGAAGTGCACTGACCCGTGACCAGCCTCCTCGGTGGGTTTTTGTGAGGTTATGTGGATGCATTTGAAAACTAACACCATGCCTCACCATGCCTGCCTGAGGCCAACGGACCTGAAAAGTTCCTCACTGGCACAAAACCAGCCTTCCAAGTTTAGTGCCAATCGGTCCAGTACTTTCAGAGTAACCTTACTAATGGACGGACAGCGAGGCGTGATCATGTAACCCTGTCAGAGAGTTCAGATCCTTCCTAGAGGTAATAAATAACCAAAAACTGTCCTATCTCCAACTGAAAAGAGTTAATGAAAGCTGTGAAAATGTTAACAGGCAGCACACGGAAAAGGACAACAGAAAATTAATTGTTGAGGGACATGAGGTCCCTTCACAATTAAGGTAATTGTTAAAGCAGATCGGATGCTTATTGCGCTACTAACCGTAGTCTGCTTTAATCTAGGAGCTGACACGCCGTGCAAAGAAACCTGCCATTACATAGTGAACAAATAACACCTCTGATTATTTTTCGAACAAATTCAGATTTGAGATGTATACTGATCTGTGCTGGGATTGGCTCAAGCACCGCGTGAAACTAATTGGGGTAAAGCAGTTAGAAAATAAATGAATGAGCATGTTTGCATGCACACCATATGATTATTGGATTATTTGGAATATAATTAATAATATTCCGGTTGCACGAGTCATGTAAACACGCTCCGAACCCGATTAAGGTCATATTCCGGTTGGAGGGAATTCCGAATAAGACCCCAGGCATGTGGATGCAAGGATACAAGGAAGTTTACTGGTCATACAACAGGTTGTATAATGAAATTAAAATGTGGTTCCCTCTTGATTGATTAATTGATTGTATAAAAAAAAAAAAAAAAAATTATTAAACATGGAGGAG
Organism: Myripristis murdjan; assembly: GCF_902150065.1. Taxonomy (NCBI): domain Eukaryota; kingdom Metazoa; phylum Chordata; class Actinopteri; order Holocentriformes; family Holocentridae; genus Myripristis; species Myripristis murdjan. The sequence continues at coordinate 6,039,709 of NC_043999.1, read as the reverse complement.
TGCAGATGGTGCATTTAGTAGTCTCACAGCCTGAGGGAAGAAGCTGCTCTGTAGTCTGGCGGTGCGGCAGCGAATACTTCTCTATCTATATGCCTGCTCCAACCGGAATACTGTGCCATGTCAACGCCTTAATCGGAAAACGCCCCGTACCGGAATATTCAGTCACGTCCGTTCTTTGTTGACAATTTTTGAGATGTAAGCTTTCAGTTTTAACACCCAAGCTTAAGACACCATCCCCTAACTCGAAGCTCTCCCTGTAATTCATTCTGGATGTTGAGTGCGAGAAAAAAAAACTAAAAAAATAAGCAAACATGACAAATGATGCAGGCACCCCTTGATGCAGTCAGTAACACTATGCATCATCTGACCTGTCACATCAGAAAGTGTGTTTTCCCTTTCACACACAGCCTTCAACCAGTGGGCCACCTTGCAACCCTGAGGTGGTGTCTTCAGAACCTGTAGCTCCATCTATGTGGGAAGAGTTCAGGTGCTACGAGCTCAGGTGTCTGAAAGGGGCTTAAAGAATATGAAAAGTCTTGAACCATTGAAATTTGGAAATTGAAAATAATTAAAATATTTTAAATGTAGTTATAGAGAATCTTATTTTTGCACTATGTGATGACAGGTTTAATTGCACCTTAAACCAGCGCAAAGATGCATCATTCCTCCAAATTTCATCAAAATCAAACCTGTGGTGTCTACACTGCAAAAACTCAAAATCTTACCAAGATTATTTGTCTTATTTCAAGTTAAAAATGTCTTATTACTAGTCAAAATATCTCATTACACTTAAAATAAGACAAGATCAGCTCAGAAGTAACTTGTTTTTAGACAATTGTCTCTTGTTTCAAGTGAAAATTTGCTTGAAACAAGTGAAAATTTGCTTGTTTCATTGGCAAAATTTGTTTCTTGTTTCTAGCCAATTTTCACTTATTTCAAGTGAATTTTCACTTTTTCCACTGGCAAATTTTGCCAATGAAACAAGCAAATTTTCACTTGAAACAAGTGAAAACTGTCTAAAAACAATTTACTTCTGAGGTGATCATGTCTTATTTTAAGTGTAATTAGATATTTTGACTAGAAATAAGACATTTTTGACTTGAAATAAGACAAATAATCTTGGTAAGATTTTGCGTTTTTGCAGTGTAAGATTTCACACTGGTGGACTGATGGACACATCCTAAGCCCCACCCCTGCTTGAATTCATTGCACTGGGGACAAAAATGAATGATTCCAACACAAAATTAATTGATGCTGACGGCTTATTTAAGCAGCTTAAAAAAGAGGATTTAAGTCAGAACGGCCTTTTATTCCACATGGCTGACAATTCAATTTTTTACAAAGAGAAAGCACAAAGAGAAGTGAGAGTCTGAGAGAGTGAAAATGAAACATACACATGGACAAAAAGAAAAAAAAAAAAAAATTGGAAAGGAATTTATAGAGAACCATTCTTCCACTGCAATGCCCGAGTAAGAGAAAGACAACTGTCGGTCCACAGTGTTTCAGAGTTTCATCCTAAACTGAGACATCCACCATGAAAAAAGGGATCAGCTAATATAAAATGATTTCTGGCAGAAGGTTAGAGCATATTATGGATGACTATTAAAATATGAGTCATGTTCAGGCCTTAGGTTACACTGGTGATATTTTCTGAGGAGAGAACCATGTTTTTGAAATACTGACATGATTTTTTTTTTTTTTTTGTATCAAACCCTTGAAACGCAGACAGACACCTCCTTCTCAAACTCATGCACACACAAAAAAAACACTTACTTTCAAAAGATTGTGCCATCATTACACAGTCACATATGACAGTGCTAATGAGCAAGTGCATTATTTATCAGTCTGTGCCCTTATCCGGCCAATGGCCTGAAGGCAGTCAGTCCCACTCAAGAATTCCCAGCATGCCTTATTGAACTGGGCAGTGCTGCCGGATAATGCAGTCTTTGTTCACAGTTGAATGGTCCACATGGCCCAAACACATCCTGAGCAGCCTCATTCCTCATAGGATGATTTATTAAATTCATTTATTTATTTATTTATTTTTGTGTAAGACGTAAAATCCTTGGTTGTGCCTTCGCTGCTGTGGCTACCGCGCGGTGACCATCCACAGCCCCAGCGCCACGTTGGCCGCCAGCAGGGCACTGCCCGCCAGCAGGAGGAAGAAACCAATCAGCTCCCGCCGCTGACGATCCGTCACCACGTTGACGAGCGTGGCCTCCAGCAGGGCGTTGAGCATCCACTGGCCGTCGAGGGCGAAGCACGGCACCGAGTTCACCACGGCGAGCGCACCGGACAGAGACACCACATATCTGAGAGGGGAGGGGGTTAAGGAGCGCAATCAACACTGTACACAGAACATGTAATCAACTCAGTCAGTGAACCCATTAAATATGAACAGATGGACCCAATATTAACGTTTTAGCGGACAGTGTAGTGAGTGACAGTAAGCGACTGGCATCTCATAATTGTAAAAATTACAACTTGTAGCTTTTCTAATGCTAAATGCTAATTTTTTTTTTCTGCTGTTTAAACTGTTCATATCTCTTTTTTTTTTTTTACATATTCCTTGTTTATAGTGTATATATTGCTTGCTGCTATTTATCATCTGTTTATACTGTAAATTTGCACATTGCCCACATCTATGCACATTGTATACATCTATGCGCACTGGTTTTTTGGTTTTTTGCACATTGGGTACTTAGATCTTTAGATCTCTAGTGTCATCTTTTATTCTTTATTTTTTCTTTATTTAATCTTGTACTCTGTGGATACTGCTGAAAACTGTGAATTTCCTTCAGGATGAATAAAGTATCTATCTATCTATTTATCTAAATGGTAAGTGCTCTTAAATGATATTCAGTCGTGTATGGCAGTTTTTGTGTAGGCTGATAAAATTCACCCATCATATGACATAAATATAACCTACTGTTTGTAAGTACCAGGGTCTACGTCCCTTCTTTACACAGGAAAGGTGTGGACAACATCACTGAGCAGTGGATGGATATGTGAGATAGTACCAGAGACAAACCTATAGTGAGTTAATGATGCTTTACCTCTGCAGGAAATATAATAAAAACACTAAAGTTTTCTATTTTAAACGGTCAGTCCTCTTAGTTTATGTAACGCTCGTCACCTACTGTCACACAAACACACATCCGCTAAAGAGCTCAAGTCTCACCAGTAACACAGGAACGATTTTCATATTTGATTTTGATAAACACACAAAAACAAAGTGTGCTCCTTTAAAGGCTTAGCATACTCACTCTAAACTTTAAATGAGATTTGATGAGGAAAAACTACAGGAATGTATCTTCTATCCTCACCATGTACGGCAGCAATACTCGTACATGTTATTTGGTGATAGCGCCATTTTCCACCCACTTAACTCTTCATTCTCTCACCACAACTTATTTGAAAATGATTTCATTTCAAGCTATGGTAAAAAAAAACCAAAACAAAAAAACAACAAGAGTTCAGAGGTACTGCATTCATCGTATGTCTGTAACTAGGCAACACTGTTGTTCAGCCTCTAACCAGCAATCATGCTGTGTTCCCTTCAAATAAAATATAAGTTCTGAAAAAAAATGCTGCCATGTTTTTGATGCTTTAACCTCAGCGTGTTTGTCTGCACTCAGCAAGGAGGGCTGCTTTGTTGGTTTGGGGTGTCACTGGATCGTTTAATTACAAGTTGACAAAAATGAGCAGACAGCGTTTGTTACTGAGAATTCACAGCCGTGTTATTCAATTGTCATTTAGAGTTGAGTATTCGCCATGGAAAGTCGTGTCATAATGCCATGTATCCATTTGGGAGAGAAAACAAAATCACCTGATGTTCTACATTCATCCTCCGTGAAACACAAAGCAGTTATCACTATCCTTCATGACATACTTTTATCATTTCTTTTAATTTTGCACGACTGACCATAATGGAAAAAGTAGGTGTGACTTTTAAAAAGGAAGCTCCTCGTATCATTTGACTGTGAGTGGAGACACATGAGGAGTCTGTCCTCCAACATTAAAGGATACTTGCAGAAGGTTTCCAAGAAGACGGGCAGGTCCTGGTGGAGGAAACCAAACCGGGGCACAAAGTTGGTCAGGCTCACTGTGGGGGACGACACACACACACACACACACACACACACACACACAGAGCAGGGTTTTTACTGAGCCACTCTGGGATTTTGTGCCTATATTGTGCGGCTGCTGGATGGGCTGAACCATACAATTACTGCGAGGTCACAGGTTTAATCCCTGCCATGGCTAGCTAGTGTCTGTCCACATCCATCTGAACTGTCTGAGTGTTGTTGAGCGAGACAGCAAACCTCCGCCGGCTCACTCGCTGCAAGTCGCTTTGAACGGGAGCGTCAGCTAAATGCCCAAAACATGAAAACATCAATTACGTCGAGGTTACAGGTGCAGACTGGAGCCTGCGCCAAGGGTGGGGCTTGTTGTTGGGACAGGAACTCTGTTTGCAACTCTCACACCTCGCCACAACTTCAAACACAAGCCCATTTTGCTTTCGAAATTTAGCTTTCCTAATACTGATTATGAAAAGCGAGCATATAATTTACATTCCTGCAGTGTTACAATGATTGTTAAACGTCAGTGCAAAATACTGAGTTTCAAAAGAGGCGTTTGCTCTTTGATTCTGAGGGTCAGACACCGAAATCTGACAATTCTCATTAAAACAGAGAATTTTTATGCTCTCAAACTCCATAGAAATATCATAGAAATAACAAAAAACACACCACCAAACAGTCAAATGCATGTAGAAATGCAAGGTAACAGCTGTTTTTAAGAGTTTAAGGTTGCATATTAGCAATTTAGCTATCAAAAAATATTAATATTAGAATAAAAAGGCTACAATTCTGTGAAATAAGCAAACGCAACCAAGAGCAGGATGATTATTACACTGCGTTCTGGCAGTGTTCAGCAGTTCCTCACTGAGACTTCACACACACACACACGTACCAGCGTATTGAAGGTGCGGGGGGTATCCCACAAACAGCATGTGTGTGTTAGGCGGGTGTGTGACACGGATGAAGCGCGTCTGGTTCTCCAGAGAGGGGGTGACACACACGCTGGCAGCGTGGGAGTGTGTGATGCAGTCCTCGTCGCTGCGACACACTCGCGTTCCCGTTACCATCTTACGCACCGGCATGCAGGCGTACTGCGGCCAGAACGACAGCGAGGGGGGCGGAAGCACAACAGTTAGACAATAAACCCAAAAACACAAACATGTAAACAAACTAACACAAAGAAGCTGGACTGTGCACATACTTTGCAGATTAGATACGGATAAGAAATAAAATAGAGAAACTTTTAAATAAGCTTGATTGCATAATCATACTTTTTCAACTTTTGTTTAATGATCCCTTTTTATATAAATCTTTATTTTGAATTTTTACCCTTTTTAAACAACACTTTTCTTGTCCTTAAATATGTTATGATGATGGTTTCTGGGTTCCCTTCATGCATTTATTTATAATTTTCACACTTTATAAATGTCACTTCTCTTGTTCTTGTTTCCCTTCATGACACTGTTGTTTTTTTTATGTTTATATTTATTACGTTTCCACTTTTTAAATGTTGCTCTTTCCGTTTCTTGTGTCGCTTCAAGATTTTTTTAATATCTATAATTACAGATTTTCCACGTTTTAAATGTTACACTTCCTCTCCTCCTGCCCTTGTGCCCCCTCGTGACGATGATCCAGGACCTGTTTTTAATCGTGTTTTTAAATCACTCTGGGTTACACTGAGTTATGAAATGTGTGATGTAAATAAACATATGATTTTATTTGATTCTGCCTCCAAGCACTGATAACAAGCAGAGTTGGAATAGAGGTACCACTGGCACAGCATTAAAAAAAAAAAAAAAAAAAAATCAAAAGGAAATATAAAAGACGTTATAAAAAGAAGCCTCATGGTGTCGGTTTGGAACAAAACTCACATGAATAGGTAGTCACAAAAAGCCCCAATCCATGTGTATGTGTGTGTGTGCGTGTGTGTGTGTGTATGTGTGTGTGTGTGTGTGTGTGTGTGTGTGCAACCTCTCTCTCTTTGATGTTCCTGTTTTGTGGTTTGATATAGGAAAAGCAGAGGTCTGTGAGGCTGTTGTTGCTGCAGCAGTCCATCGTTCCGTCCAGCCGCTTAAAAGCTACAAAAAGACGGAGAAGAAAAAGCAGAAGAATGAAGGGGGGAGAGGGCGACTGATGGGATTTGTGTCAGTCCGCTATCACACTGGACGATCTGAACCAATTCTCAAAACACACTGGGGGTGTTTGTGTGATGTGCGGCATCTGACACAGTGCTCTTTTGCCTGCTGCCAGTTGGTGGCGCTGTGGTGAGCCAATCAGTTTCATTTTGTGTACACTGGATGCCAAAGTAAAAACACACAATCCCTCAAAGTTGAGCTGGGCCATACGGACAAAATCAAATATCACAATAAGTTTGACCAAATATTTCAAGATAGATAGATACTATATTCATCCCAAAGGAAATTCGCAGTTTTTCAGCAGTATCCACAGATTACAGATTAAATAAATAAAAAATAAAGATAATAAAGAATAAAAATTAAAAAATAAAGAATAAAAAATAAAGAATAAGATCTAAGACTTACATTAGAACAATACAGTGGAAATTGGTGTTTTCATAAGATATTAAAAAAAAAAAAAAAAAGATAAACAATTGTTAGTAATGTCGATATTAAACCAGGACAAGACAACACTTCACTTGCAGTGTGTCAGATCATGATATTTCCTAAGTCCTAGACAGTATTTAGTCCAATATCACAATATGAGCCTCAAAGTTTCATCGTCATTTGACCGAGATATGGAGCATGAAGCTTATTTCCCTGTTGGTCTGGTGGTGGCGCTATGGTTTATATTCAAAATGACGCACTCTAGTGTCAAAATCATCACCATTCCCCAAAGTTTCATCCAATCACGGGCTGAGAAATAAAGTGGGATGGAACAGACAGATGACCGCACAGAGCCCGATTCACGGTCCCTTCGCCAGTCTTCAATCGTAAGGATTAAAACACAAAACTGCAACGCTGTGGCACATGCAACAAGGTCAGTGTAGATTTTACACTGGTCAGTAGAGCTGGCAGTCAAACAACTGACAGATTTGCCCTCCCATTCGTCAGTTCAGACAAATATGGTGTAAATCAGCCCAATTAATTAGCTAGTGTGTCCCCAGCCTTAGCTTAACAGGCTGGGTGGTGGCAGGGTGCCAGGCGAGGTGTCCTGGGCCTTTATCTGCTGATTCATTCGGCGTACTCTGTGGAAAAACATCAGCTGAGCGCCTAAAATGTAAATGAAGGCGTGATGAAGCTTCGAGCCGTCACTTTCCCCAAATGTAATATGCTCAAAGCACAATCCTAATAATGACTAAATACTGGATGCAAACAGTTGCTATTGATGTTAATCCCGCTCAGTGGGGAGTTGTTACACACAGTGCCCGAAATGAACACCCGCTAGGCACCAAATGCCCGTAAAATTCATCTCTGGCAGATAAATCAATAACAGTCACCGCCAAGCTGACTGGTAATTGTTTGAGATGAAAACATTTGAATGCCTTTGAATGCCGCAGTGTTTGGTCTTTGCTTGCTCTTTGAATTCTGTTGTAATCCCTAATGAATTATAGGCTTGAGCCATTGTTCAAATGTGTGAGCAAGTTTTAAATTATCACTATCATTACAGCGCCCGAGCCCATGCACAAATTAAAGATGGATAGGGTGATAAACGTCTATTAAAACTGCATATAAATTATTTTGGAAAGAAAATCTTGTCAGGTGAGCAGAAATGTTATTCCTGGACAATAGTTATACAAAGCGGCATGGATGCAAGTTTGCCTCGTGGTTAAAAAGACTGTCCTATAACTCAAAGGTCATCAGAAACGGCACCAGCCATTTGGCCTTTCAAAGTATTTTTCAGCGAGACACTGAACCTCTGCCGGCTCAGCACTTGCTCTGCAAAGGAAGATCACAGGACTGCATAAAATATAAAATGCAAGCAATTCAAACACAAATTGTGCCTGCTCACTTCAAAAAGAAGTAATCCTTGTTGGTTAAATTTACCGGGAAACGGCAGCTCAGTGGTGTCTCACTTCCATAATCCCAACTTTTTCCCCCTTTAAGACACGTTGGGGCAGAGGGATTGTTCAAAAGTGGCACGGTTGGTCACACACAGACAGCGACTCAGTGCTTTTCACAAAATCTTGGCCTCTCACAAATGGGAATAAATTGCAGCTACCCAGACTTGACACATGTGTTTTAGGAGAACAAGCCAGTGTTTTTTTGGGGACCAATAACCAAAAATCACACAACTGCACAATGTTATCACTTGGTTGCTCGGAAGCTGGTGTAAGTCATTGGGAGAGGTGGAGGATTGCTGGTTTGAAATTTAGGTATGCCCACTGGTACAACCATGAACACAGATGACTAGAAGGTATTACTAAACTTATAAATCAAAGTGAAAATACAAGATAAATCATAAATTATTACGCAATTGGATCTGGATATAAAATTTTGATATGGAAAATTAAGTAGAAGTGTCATTTTTTTCATTTCATTGGGAGCCATTCTGAAAAAAAAAACTCTTTATACTTTGGGCACCGAAGGGTGCTGTCCCACCCACCTCGTCCGTGAGCCCAGCTGGGCTGCAGGCTGGTGACGGGGACACAGTATCCGGTCTGTGGGGTGTGAGAGAGGTGGGACAGGCAGTGGGCCCAGTCCTCCACTCCTCTGACGGGACAGTCCTCCAGCCCTGTTACTATGTCGCCTACTGAAAGACCCCTGGGACCGTCAGCCGAAGAGCCCTGGTCCACAAATACACACACACACACACACAAACATAAGCATACACACTCACAGCCTTGTGCTCAGAAGGTCTTCAGTTCAAATCCCAGAATGGCTGGAGAAATCTGGGTGGGAACACTGATTCACACACTTTCTTCCATCGCTCCACAGCTACTGTCAAGAAGCCCTTGAGACGCTGAGCCGTTGAATACTTCACCCGAAAACGATATATTTTGAATCATCTACTCACCGTGAGTTGTCTTTAATGTCAGTCAAAATATGTTTCAACTGCTCAACTCACAAAGATTATAAAACTGAACCCATTTCTGTCAGCATGGTTGATCTGTGACTCTGAATATCAGCAGCAACTCTTCATGCAGCACAATCCAAGAATTTTGACTATCCATTTGTATGTTCAGTAAGTCCAATGTACTTTCACTTGAAAAATATAGAAATAAACCACCTCCAAGAAATGCACATGCTCTCAAGCGCACAGGCCTGCACGTTCACTGAACTTTCAGACCCGCCTCTGGTTTGTTCTTTGGCTGAAAGTCTCATTCATTCATTTGTTACAGAGACATGTGTTGACTGAAAGGTGATGCACTGTATTATAAACAGTTTGTAAAGACAAAGTTTTTGTGTGAAGTATTCCTTTAACACCCAAGTAATCCAGTGGCGCTGCTCTGTGGCCAACAGTAGGAGACTGTGGTTCTACTTTGTATTGTGTGGCTTAAATAATTCATTTCTTTTAAGCAACAATGAGAAAAAGAAAAAAAAAAGGATAAAAAAAAAAAAACTTCAACTTGAACTCTATAAATTTTCAGATAATATGTGAGTGATATCAAACATATAAACAAGATGTTAAAAAGCACATTTCTAAACATTGTGGCCAAATGTGTCTGTACTTGGCCAAAGGTACAACATGTTTTCAAAAGCATTCTGACTAACCATCTGAAAGACCCTGGGAACCAACACAGATTTTTTGTATTTGTTTTTTTCTTTTGGCTGATTAAACCTCTACTCAGGCTGATGTGGGGAGGAGCTCTGCTTGGCTCAAGATGAGGTCAGCTGTGTCCAAGGTCTACTCAGGGTGTGCTGTCCTGTCCTAACAGGTGCAACAAAACTGTCATTGAAGAGCACAAACAGTCAGCAAACACGACTAAAAACATCTGTGTGGCTGCTCAGGGACTTTAAATCAAGTACAGATCTGTAGAAACAGTTCGGTTCCAGAAACATGCTGAAACACGGCAGTACACACTAACCTGTACCACCTCGATGACGAGTGCCCCGGCACCGGTGCTGTACATGGGGAACAGGAAAAGAGGCAACAGGAAGAGGAAGGCCAACGCTGCCACGCACAGAACAAAGTTGTGCCACACTCCTGGTGACAGAAAACAGAAACTGGAATCAAACCTCGAGATACACTTTCACATTTTTTAGTTTTTAAACGCCTAGAAAGTCATATTCTCTACTTTCATATATATTAGCCAGCAAAGTCAGAGCAAAAACATTAGGATACTCATTTCTGGCAATGTATTAAAAGTGGAAAAGTGGTAAACGGACATTTTTTCGGGAATCCTGTCGGTCACAGGATTCCTGTGGGATTCCCGCAGGATGGCAGTCAGTTTCACTATCACTATTCAACAGGAGCGGGCAGGACGGGAATCATCAAAACCAGAGATCCATTTTTATATTCTGTTCTAATATGAATAAAAACGGTTTTCTTTATTTTGAACATAATGCTGGTCATTCTGTTGTTTTTTTTTAGTTCTTTTTTATTTTTTCCTGTCTGCTCTGTCTGGTGGCTGGCCTTATAATTGGGGTTTGCTCTCATTAAATTGATTCAAACCGAGGTTCATTATTATTGGAAGGTTCAGATTTTGAGAGGTGATATAAGAAGCTTTCAAAGATCTTTAATATACCCTGAAACAGCATTAAGAGCAAAATGAAGGAGGAAAAAGGAGGAAAAATGGCAGGTCAGGTCGCCTCTTCCAAGACGAATGAACCTACAGCAACCAGAAGCCACAGTGACACGGTTTTGTTTCTCCATGCGTGTGACAACCGTTCTGTGTTCGCCAACATGCTGGACTGAGAGTAAAGTGACAAGAGAGAAGCTACTCCTCACTAAAAATAACACCCTGTGCTGTCTTAATTATGCAAGAAGGCACAGCCAATCTGCCAAAACCATGTGAGGAAATGTCTTGTGGTCTGATGAAACCAAGGTAGAAAATTTTTGCTTCTAATTCCTAAAAGATGTCCAGCCCATCACCTAAAAGCCACTGGAGTTACTGGGAAACATGGTGATGGCAGCATTAAAATATGGCGCTTTTTTCTAGTCAGGATAGAGAGAGAGATTAATCACTTCATATACTATGACATTTGGTGGAAATATCAATTGCATGCAAAAAAAGCTCAAGTTAAAATAAATTTTGTCTTTCAATGTGGCAAGGATCCGATGATCACTGACAATTCAACCAAGGAATAAATCCTAAAAAGGCTCAATCAGAGCTCAGAGCTCAATCCTGTAAAGATATTAAGAGGAGTGCGCACAGAGCGTGAACTCTTCTGCAAAGACGAATCAGAGAAATCCTGGTCTAACTTGATTCAGGCTTATGAAAATCAGCTTATTGGTGTTATCAAAGAAATAGGTGCCTTTGCTAACAATGACTTGACAGAGGTTTTTCATTTTTAATACACCTTCACAAAATGAGTAGGCTTACTTTTACTTTGGAGGTCACTATGTCAAAACAAAAGAGAAAAATATCAGATTTAATGAGATTTAATTTCAGGGCTTGTTCTTAAAAAGAAAAAAAAAATGGGTGTGTATGTATTGGAGATGATAATAATGAATGTATTTATATAGCACTTTTCAAAAGAGAAGCTTAACCACAATAGTACTTAAACAACAGTTCAGTACACAGTAAACAAACCGCTGAAGTTACATCACGCCAGCTCTACAGGAATAAGTAATAAACAAGTTATGTGAGAAAACCCCCCGCAAAGGGAGAGAGACTTGGCTGCGGTGAGAGCAGCACAGAGAGAGAGACAGATAAATAAACACAGCGTGCTGTTATGTCACCACTCCCCTGGTGGGAATAACTCTCTCGCTCTCTGCTCTCTCTGTCATATGACCTTATTGGATGCCTCGCTTTAATGCCTGCAGTCGCCACCCAAGTCATTTTCAGCCATATGAAGCAGAGGAAAAGCCTGGAAGAAATAGTCTCTGGTCAAAACCACAGAAGCTTCAGCGACAGCTCTCTGCTGCCCCCTGGAGATCATCATTATTATTATTATTATCTCCCAACAGCATGAAAAAAGGATTTCATTTACAGTTTAAGTAATTTTGCAGTCTTATCTCAAGCGTTTAGAGGGTTTTTAGCAAGAGGGTGTTCAGTATCTCACTCAAGGACACTTATAAATTATATATGATAAGATGCATGATAACTGACTGACACCAGGGGGACAAAACTGTGACCTTTTGCTAACAGGACTGTTGCAAGGACCATCCTGACACACTTTCTTTATTATCTCCAGAATACTACTGTATTTCCCCAGGTATTTCAAGTACGTTGACAAAGAGGTTGACATTTTTTTCCAGCATTTTGGACCTTTTTCACACAATTTTTACTGCCTTTGCATTCACTCTTAGTTCTGTGCAGGATTCTTTGACACAAACACCAAGCTTCCGGTTTAAAGATCCTCATCAGGTCAAATCACGTCTTCTGACCGAAAGCTTGGCATTTGTATTAAGGAATCTTGCACGCAGCCTAAGTGAGCAGTACGCCTCTTTGTCAATATTGCACCAAGGTTTTTGGTGCCTTAGCAGAATTCACAGTCGTGTGTGCGGTGACTTTCCCTAAGAAGATACTTTTGCATTGCACTCTGCACAAATAAACACTCAAACTGTACCACACACATTTGTTTTAACTTCCTTCCCACTGCTGAAGGTTTGTGGCAGGCCTTAAAGATGATGGCAACGTCGTTTTCTCCTCTTCGTCTCCAACCGGTTCATCTTGCTCTCCTCCATGTCTGACTTTTTTTTTTTTTTTTTACAACATCGGCTGTTTTACTTTTTGTTGATGCAGTGGTTTTGAGGAGTCGTCATTTTCCTCCACTGCTGGGTATAAGGTGCCAAACACTTTCTACTGCTTCGGGCTGCGTATGCGACTGTTTACTCATAAAAACTGCTCAATTTTTCTTTTTCAAAACGCACAGACAGGAGTTTTGGACAAGTCAATTAATTAGAAATCAATTTTCTTGGTAGCGGAGGAAAATTATTAGCTGTGGAACAGTGGTGATATTCAAAAATAAAAAGCTTAAGATTGCGTTCTCTGGAAATTCAGTAGGGATGCACAGAAGTACAAGTATCAGAGATGCTACCCCAGACAAAAAGCCCTGAATATAATGTCAGCAATAAAAGCAAACTCTGTTGCTTTACTCGATTTTTATCACACAGAAACTGATTATACAACAAATATTTTGTTCAGTGATGCCAAACCATCGGTATTGGACTTAAAACAGTACTCAGCATCAGTTTCAGTTTTACACTTGGTATCAGCATTAAGATCAGTGCATCCCTACCAATCACAACTGAGTATTCAACAAAACCAGATACCAACTATCATCTCAGTCATAACTGTGCAGGCCTATTACAAGCACTGATCGCCACATGCACACAGGCAAAACGCTTACCAGCACAGAAGATGCGTAGCTGCTGAGTTGGGGATATGAGGTTGAGATGAGTGGTGAAGAGGTCGACGAAGGCCCCGGGATACACAACAAACACAAACATCCCGAAGCCGTTCACTCGCACCTGCTCCCTGGGGGATGGAAACACACGCAACACGCTCACACAAAGGCTGGGGTAACTTTCGCATTAATCAGAGAGCTGGACGACGTGGTGAAAGATGACACGTGGGATGGAAGTCCAGCGTCAGTGGTGCGTATGTGTTACCTCAGTGCTGCCACAGCATGGCCCAGCTCATGTATGACTCCGCTGAGCAGCAGGGCGATGAAGAAGTAGGCCAGCTGACTGGTTGGCAGATTGACACCAGGGACCTGGAGACGCATGAGAGAGACCAGAAACAAGAATGACTGACGCAGACACTCACATTGTGACACTGATTCAACCAAAACGCAAACACCCACTCGCATACGATCACCCTGACTGACTTATACACGTTACAAAACGCCCACGACAACACATGCATCTTCTGGGGAAGAAACCAGGGTAAGAAATTTCCTCGTCTCCAAAGCTATTTTTTTCCCTCCTGATCTGATTTTAGGGGCATTTTGGTCCAGAGAGCAATGTCATTGAATTAGGATATGAAGAATGGGGGTAGCCCTGCTTCATCAGGCATACTGAAACATCATATTTCTTTTTTATTAATAAGATCTGGAACTTTTGCACGGCAGTGTGTAAGACCACCTTCGTTGTCCATTTTTGCTCCTACACACCCGAATAAAGCTGACGAACATGTGAAAATCCTGTTCTTTTTCTTTTAATTAAATTATGATATAACATAATTGCATTGGATTCTGCCAAATAAACATTCAAGCTGTACCACTAATGTTTGTTTTAACTTCTGTCCTATTAATCGCAGGCCTCACAGAGGAGCATGGTTCTGTTTTCTCCTCTCTGCCCGCAAGCAGATTTCCAGCCCTCTACTGTTGAGTTTTTTTTTTTTTTTAAAAAAAAAACAATATTGATTGCTTTATTTTTTTCTTGGCACAGTGGCGTTCAAGGTCAGCAGGTTCAGGACTGCTTCAGGCCGGATTTGAGTGTAAATCATCGGGTAATGGGCTTGAATTAATGTGTGACTATTTGACAACACAATGAATCAACTTGTAACAGGGTGAAATGCAAAAAAAAGACACTGCTAATAATTGGGGGCATTTTTTGCCCCGGGCCCTCGTTATTTCTGACCTGGCAGAGACTTTTTCATGCAGTAACGCATGCTCATCCAACAGCATGTCACACTGCTAATAATTCTGGGTCAACTGAATATTTTATAGAATGATGACTGTGCTGGACTATCTAAAATAAAGCATCCTTCATCTTTTTTTGTCATGTTCATCTCTCACTTCCCCTTCAGTGTGTCACTTTCAAAAGCCGACAGAGGGCCACGTCAGGTCCGGTGTGTACGTACCACCACCTGCAGGGCTTGCTGACCGGCGATCCGGGGGTTGTCGGTGGTCATCTGAGCCAGCGTCTGCTGCAGCGTCCTTATCAGCAGCAGGACCGAGCCCAGCATGGCGATGACACCGAACACCAGACCACTGCTGAACCTGGGAAGGATGCCATCGAGATAACATCGCACACACCGGAGCAATTCTGTCAAGAGCTTTTGTTTATCAGCGCACTAATGAGATCATGAGATTGAACTGATTTATTTGAAACCTAAAATAGAACAAAAGGAGTGTGCAAGAGCAGGAAATTAAAGAAGCACAGGAGGGAGAGGGTACCAAGGGTGAATCTGCACAATAAATACAACATAATAAAAGATGACAAAAGGGCAGCAAAATATTAAACGTTACACCAGGTTTGGGACATCGGTGTATTAGTTCGGGATGAACAGCAATATCAGTACATCTTTGGTATCAGCTGATATTGGCTTTACAATGAAATACCAGTATCAGCCTGAAATGAAAATTTCTGCCGATATGACATGCTGTTGTGTGAAACAGGTCAAATTTGCCTCGATTGTAGCTTTTGTCAGGCTTGTCTCAGGGAGAGCATAATCTAAGCCTGTTATAGTAGGATGAATTTTACAGTTTTATTTGAAAGGAAGTGTTGACCATAACCCTATAAAAATAAAACATGACATGTTTTACATGACCTAAGCTGAGGTAGTTCTTATTTTGCCCTGTGAATGTGTACATTTTGAAAACCACTGTCTGCATCCATCAGTGGGTCATCACAATAAGAGAAAGCATTATAATATGTGAACTCCACTGCAGGAGGGAACTGATGTTCTCTGCAATTAGGTGGGAAAAAATGCACATATATCAGTATCGATCGGCCAAAAAAATCCAATATCGTGTATCCCTAGTATTAGTGATTTTAATTTTTGCAGTTTCAATGAGAATATAGACACCAAAATCATCCATATATCCCTGCAGATCCTGCTCAATGCAAATGCTTTAGAATACACAAATAGTGAAAAAACTGAACTTGTACCGGCTTTAAAGCTAAAGAGTAAGGAAGAAATGATACTGTGGCCAAGTTTGGCTATTCTTAATAGTAAATGTGATGGATACTGGAAGAATTTTTAATTAATGTATGAATTTACAAGCCATACAATAAAAACGGAGTCCAACTTTTTGTCATTATAAGCACATCATTCACTGGGGTGAATAATCGGGTACACATGGATGACTTTAGTGTGTTCTGGGCCTCGGAGGAACAAAGTTTAGATATGGAAAAGAGGTCGGGTTAAGGTGGTTTGTTTCTCTCTCACCACAGGAAGAGGGCATGGGGGTTGATGCGGGCACAGTACGCAAACAGCCGGTTGAACATGGTGGTTTGCCATCTCACATGGAAAGGGGACAACATCAGACCCCGGCTCGCCAGCCATGACTCGTAGCTGTTCCGGTGTGTCACAGACGACTGCGGGGCAGAGACACAGTTAGACAAGAAGTCCTCCCTTAAAGAAATACTCCAACATTTGGGGAAAAATCCAGAGTGAAACAAGATGTTCAATGGCATTTTAGTTCCAATGGGCAGCATGTCGTGTTAGCTTAGCATAAAGAGGATAAATGTGTGCAGTGGTTACAGTTCAACCATCTAAGTTCTCCTAAACTTAGTCTCATGTTTTTTTTTTTTTTGGTATCAGACATCTTGTCTCAGTCTGGGTAAGTCGAAAAAAGGGCATTTCGTCCAAAACACTGTAATATTCCTTTAAATTCTGTTGTGTATCATCAGTCTGTGATGTTCAGTGAGTTCCCGGGGATATTTTGCTATGAAGCGTTTTAATTTACTTGTCTGGTTACACCCTTCCCCTGAACCTGTCTTGTCTACTTAAACTTCAGTTTGACTACATTTCCCAGGATGCCTTTCAAACAGCCTGCACAGATGGAGCCCGAAGCTGTTGCATTCACTTGTGGGTTGTATGAGTAGGCGGAGATGGACACATAGCAAAATCAGAGCAAGACTTTTTTTTTTTTTTCTTCTTTTCAGGTGCCAACAAAAGCCCTCACCGCCCCTCAAGCTGGCAGCACACTGCAGTCTTTTCAAAGTCACTGTGGCTGACACTCGCAGGCACCTGTGAACATGACCCCGAAAACACACTCCCCGCGACGCCCGTGTTGCACCACCAACACAGCACACTGCTTAAATAAAGACATTTGGAGATTTGCAAGTGATGGTGTGTGGGAGCTTTGTAGCCTACGCAACAGTTATTCTTGTCAGCGCGGCCTGTGAAACGTGCTACACCTACATTTTTTTTCCTTCTGCAAAAAGTACAGTATGTAGGGCAGACACCGCTATTATCTATGTAGTTGGAATTAGTGTTTTCACTGGTAATGATTAACTCGTTTGCAAGAAAACTGACTAATTTAACTAATTTTGAGGAGCAGCTGCTGACAGGCGGTGGTCTGCAAACTGGAAAAAAAACAAATGACAAACTTTCCTTATTGATTTCACTGGCCTTGACCCAAAACACAACATGCCTCATGGCTGTGCTGTATCCTGGTCTATTAAAGCCTCTGTTGAGAAGGAAATCAGTGTTTCTGCCTCTTCTGTGATGAATGTATTCCTGTATTATTGCTGAACACCGGTGCAAAATGGTGAGAGCAGAAAAAGGCAGAAAAATGCTCTTTGATGCTGAGGGACTGACACCAAAACTTGATGACAACTGCGGATGGTTTATGTAACTGGACTTAGCAAAAAAAAAAAATCCTGCAATCAAACAATGTGAAGCTGTGCTGAAAATATCTCAAAGTGACATCACATTGCCTATATTTAGGTGCTTATCCTTAGAATGGAATGGAAAAAAAAACACCACCAAACAGCAAAATGTACACAAAAATAACTTAATACATCAACTATATCACTGAGCAGTTGTGTTTTGGCTTTCTCCTATAAAGTTTCATATTCAACCTACATCTGATGCTTCCTTTGCTCCATTTCTCATTGCTGTGACTACTTTAATTGCCCCTTTCTTTGACTGACCCTGCAGTAAATTACACATTACACATTACAAATCTAAAATACAAATATTTTTTGTGAAATTCTAAATTGTGAGTTGTTGTTTTAACTCTAAATAGACAAGAAATCACAAAAAAAAAAAAAAAAAAGTTAAATTGGAAGACACTTTTTTTCCTCGGGTCTCAGGAGAATATGACAGTTGTTTTTTTTTTGTTTGTTTGTTTGTTTTTTTCATTAAACGCCACATCACTAGTTGCATGCAATAGATAATTTTATTTAAATTTAAAATTATCTATTTTTTTTTACAGTAAAATCCAGTACAGTGGACGTACTGTAAAATCTAAAATACAAATATTTTTTGTGAAATTCTAAATGGTGAGTTGTTGTTTTAACTCTAAATAGACAAGAAATCACAAAAAAAAAAAAAAAAAAAAAAAAAAGTTAAATTGGAAGACACTTTTTTTCCTCGGGTCTCAGGAGAACATGACAGTTGTTGTTGTTGTTGTTGTTTTGGGGTTTTTTTTCATTAAACGCCACATCACTAGTTGCAAATGCTCTATCATAACAAGCGACCTGTTAGCGTTAGCCGCTGTTGCTAATGACACCAACAACTCAGAAACCGCTAAAAACACACACACACCGAAGCTACAAAAGCAGCTTCTTTGACACGAAAAAGGTGTGTGAGAGTGTGTGTGTTACCTTGAGGAGAGTGTCGGTGAGGTACACGGCACACCAGCCTCCCAACACACACACCACCAGCGGCACAGGGATCATGGCTCATCTGTCGCCTCAAACCGACAACACACACGGTGGATTCAACAACGGCATCCCCGTCGCTCCGTTTCCTCCCCGGTTTACCTCGAAGCTAGCCACGACTACACCTGTTCATCTCTTTTTTAACATTAAAATCTTGAATGTGAAAGGTGGAGAGAGAGAAGCTTTCTTGTTTCACTTGGGATGCCGCGACAAAACCCTGAATGGAAGAAAGCGTCAGCGATACGCGACTCACTTCCGGCTTGCGTTGCTAGGCCAGAGAAGTCAACCATGCTGCATTCGAGAGCTGTCGGAAATATCGGAACTACGAGTTGCGCTCAGAAGAGTGACCCACCAAATACAATTTTATTTTGAAAATCAAACTTCGTTATCACTCTTCTTTTTTGTTATTTATTATATTGTGTATTTATTTTTATTATTTATTATATTGTGTACTGCGTGATACGCTTCATATCATATGTAAGGCCAAAGTGCTACTAAACAACACCTGACTGGTAGCAGTGATGTATTTTATATTCATGTAATTGTTTGCCATGCCATAGCGCAATTGCATGATTCTTTTGTCGCTTTTTTTTTTTTTTTTTTAATGGTGATACATTTTGTTTTGTATTTAATTAATAGACATCCACCGATGCACACTTTACCTTCTCGTTACAGTCGTAAACAGTGCAAGTCTAAGTCTAAAGTTGCTTGTTTTCTCATGCAAAAAAAAAAAAAAAGCCACTAAGAAAACTCGCTTTATGCCATTCTGCATTATCGCTGTTATTATAAACGATATTTAGTGTGCAAAAAAAAAAAAAAAATCATATTACAGACTTTAAAATGGGACGTGCGAGGTTCCGAGGAGCACTTTAACGCCGCAGCAGCACTTCAAATCGACCACGGAACAATCGTTCAGGATTAAAAAAGAGCTGGAGCAGATACACTGGCTCTGTTGCAGCAATAAAAATGAAAATGAGTGCACACATGTTGGGTTTCATCCTGCCCAAAGGTCGGGAGGTTAAAAGGCTTCCAATAAATGTCAACTGTCTCACTCAGACGTGACAAGGAAACACATTTCCAGTCTGACTCATAAAGTCATAAATGGGAGGAAGGGAACATATAAAAGTGAGTTTGCACAAAGCCTCGTCTGTGTGATGTAATTGGATGTATTGTGTGGACATGCAGGCTCAAACATTAATACCATGACTGTGCTGATGTGCAAAAAAAAAACAAAAAACTGCCACCTGTCCAGTAGTGTCTATCACCATCCATTGCTTTCATTATTATTGAGCATTTCAAGAGGTGTGACAGTTTTTAAAGCCACATTCATAGATGGTTTCCCTTCAAAAGTACTACTTCCAAGCAAAGAATAAAGAGGGTGCCAAACCATGATTGTGATGGATTAAACCACCAGGCAAATGCTTTAATCCATGGAAAAGTACAATGTATTATAATCCGTTTGTCACCCACCATGATCGTGTAATAACTATGTATTGGAAGGAGTCACATGACCTGCATCCACAAGGGACCCGCAGCAGCTTCCCATTTCCTGCCGGCTCAGCAGCTGCCTCGGGACGAGTGGGACGAGCTGTCAGACATGAAAACCATTATCTGATCTCTGATAAAGAAATAATTACATGTCAGAGGGAGGAAAGCGCACACACACACACACACACACACACACACACACACACACACACCCCTGTGCGGACCTCCCATTGGCTACTTTCATTCTCTAACAGCTCATCATGCGTCATATCAAGGGTGCACCATGTAAAATTGCATTCAAAATTGCATTCTAGTCTCAAGTGATCAAAAAAAAAAAAAAAAAAAAAGAATGGAATAAGCACAGTATTTGAATGCTGGTTCTCATCTTTGCCCTGAATTACTGCTAAATTATGTGTTTACTACAAGTTTTTGGTCAGATGGGTCTAAACAGTCCCTCAATTTTGCACCATAACCCCAAATCATAACCCTAAACTAACCCTAACTCCAAATTTTATCCCTCAACCCCAACACCACCCTAATCCTAACTAAAGCAGTGCCTTGAAGAAGTGAGGACCGACCTCACTTTGCAAAAAAAAATGTCCTCAGTTTGCACCTAAAACTCAAACGGCTTTCCGCACAGGTTAAAAAATAATAATAAAAACAAAAACTTTCATGCACAAACACATACAAAGTTACTAGGATGAATGAGTGGAGCTGTATCGATCTTTATCGTTGCTCATCAAGCTGTAAGACGAAAATATGCTTCATATCGCTGTAATAATCTCCAACCTAACAAGCCATTTAATCTCATTCATGTTCTTCATCAAACAAGTGAAACAAATCTGACAGAAAGATTAGATAATCCCACTTGTTTCCAATGCTGTTTCACTTATTTCACGATTGTTTTAAAGTGTAAATGTGTTGAAACGTGCAGCACATCAGCCCACTAGAATGAAGAAATTAATAAGTAATGATAATCATAATAATGAATTTTATTTATTTTCAAAACATCATTACAAAGTGCTCCACAACAGCAAAATAAAAGGCAGAATCCAATAAAACAACAAAAAAAAAAATCATTTTTTAACATACAAATAAGAATAAATTAAATATTCCATAAGCAAAAAAAAAAAAAGAATAGAAGAAAGAATATGATAAAATAGTGAAAATAATTAAACAATAAAAGCAGATTAATATACACAGCCCGGGATCGATTAAGTAAAAGTACATTTAAAGTAATGTGTTTTTAAAAGAGATTTAAAAGAAGACACTCGATCCAAGAAAAGGTGATTTAAGGTGGGATTACCTCATTCCAAGGACATATTTTTTTTCCCCTTGGATGAAGAAAAACACAATTTTAACACTGAGACTCAATGACTTGTTAAGATGGAGATGTTTTTCTTAATTCTTTTTTTCTTTTTTGAGTTTTTTTTTCCAAAACTACAACTGGAATTCGACTCACACGGAAACCTGAGAGCAATATGAGGATAATTTAGCCAGATGGGCACAGCGATAAATACAATAAAAGGGCTGTCCCTGGCGACAGGTGCGAGCGGTGTGTACGGGGGACGTATTTGCATAACCTCATATGTATCGAGCCGACAGCCACAGTCGTCTCATTTTACTGGCCGAGGACACACAAGCAGAGCAGCCCGACAGGAGGTGATGATCGGAGTGTTTTGACCCGATGAAGGTGCAGAGCTTCACTGGAAAAGTTGTGTAGAAAGTTCTGGACAAGAGGTAGGTGGAACCCATGAGCTCACACACACACACACACACACACACACACACACACAAAAGGAAAGAGAGAGGAATAAGTACAGGTAGATACAAAGACATACATAGATGCACATGAATGCTCACTCACACACACACACTGACACACACACACACACATGGACTAATCGTACCCTCGTCACTCTAACTCTCTGACGCCGGCTCGGGTTCCGCTGGGGGAGGAGCCTCGCGCCGCCCGAGCCAATCGGGACAAGCGGAACCAGGTCAGGTAGCCGAAGAGGACCAGAGAGAGAGCAGGCAGGGCAGAACAGCCACGCACGCCACGAGGTAAGAGACCAGACACACACACACACACACACAGTCACACACACAGTCACACACTGCACCTTTAACCCTCGTGAGATCATTGCTCCCTGTGGGGCCTGTGGCTCTGTGTGTGTGTGTGTGTGTGCATGTGATTAACAGCATATCATAGCCACCTCTCTCTCTCTCTGTGTGTGTGTGTTTGAGTGTGTGTGTGTGTGTTTGAGTGAGTGTCAGAGCAGAAATAGGACAGTGCCATTTTAGTCTCCAAGATTTGGGAGAGTGTTTTCAGGACTGAGGCGTCCAGGCTTACAGAAGTTGCGGCTGTACCTGTCGGGTGCCAGAGCTCTGTGTGTGTGTGTGTGTGCTCTCTCTGCCCAAGCAAAACGAGCAAAGGCGGAGTGTGTTTGACCATTTTGTGCTCGGGCGTTTCGTTTCTGAATGAGTTTGAGTCTCGTTTTTGATCCGGCGTCAGCCATGAGACGTTTTGACTTTAGTGGCCAAAGATGCCAAAGATGTTCGGACCGGAGAGAGAGAGAGTGTTGTGTTTCTGTTTGAGTATGTTTGGATCTGACTGTGACTGTGTGTCCATGTGCGCATGAGTGTGTGTGTGTCTCTGTGTGTGTGTGTGTGTGGATAGAAAGCAGGTCCCCTCTGTGTATCACTCTTCTATTTATAGTGAGAACAAATCCCAGATATGAGAGGAATCCTTCTACCACTTAGAGGCAGGGAGGGAGGAGGGAGGGAGGGAGGGAGATGACGAGAGAGGAAGACAGAGAGGAAGAGATGGAGAGGGGAGAAAGTGACTGCGTGAAAGAGTGAGAGAGGAAGAGAGGGTGTGAGAGAGGGAGTGAGTGAGAGAGAGAGAGAGAGAGAGAGAGAGAGAGAGAGAGAGAGAGAGAAAGCGAGCCAAGTCCATGCATGAATAAGTTCAACCATCAGAGATACCGTGACATCAACAGGTAAA
The DNA here is from genome assembly GCF_902150065.1 of Myripristis murdjan. Taxonomy (NCBI): domain Eukaryota; kingdom Metazoa; phylum Chordata; class Actinopteri; order Holocentriformes; family Holocentridae; genus Myripristis; species Myripristis murdjan. The sequence goes on along the minus strand of NC_043999.1, from coordinate 6,016,507 downwards.
CGACCTCTACTTTGTTTGTTTGCATATGTGTGTGTGTGTGTGTGTGTGTGTGTGTGTGTGTTTTCATGTAGCTGTGTGTTTGTGAGGCATAAAAAGACGAGGATTCATATTTACTCGGCATTTTGTAGTTTTGTTTTGAAAGGAGGAGCCTAAAAGTTTGTGACAAACTGCATCAACGCCTTAAAGTTTCATAATGAGGAAAAAGAATCAAAAATGCATGAAGTAATATTCATTTTACAATATTAAACCATTAAGTCCTGCTTGTAGAACATCATTACGTGTATTAATAATTGATCCACAAAGCAAGAAATCTCATATACATATATACATTTTTTTTTTTCATTCATCTTACATGCAGATGCAGCTCCCCAAACGTGTCATCAGGCTGATATTCAAAATGTAATAGCGTGACAGACTGACACACACACAGTTTCACACACACACACACACACACAAGAACCTCAAAGAGCCTTGTTGATAAGCATCTGTTGGAAGTTTTAAAGGGCTCTAATGCTTGAAGGTTTGGTGTTCATGTGCCTGTGCGTGTCTGTGTGTGTGTGTGTGTGTGTGTGTGTGCATGAAGTATGTGTGAAAGAGAAAGGGTGGTCACGTTTTGAACTTTGGTGTCAGGGGGGCAGCTGTTTTACCCGTTCAAGGATCTGCTCACAAGCCAACATAAATATCATCACACTGTGTATGCATGAGTGTGTGTGTGTGTGTGTGTGTGTAGCCTTTTTACTCTCAGCTCAAGGACAGCAAAGCCCTTCCTGTATGTTGTTGCACAAACAGCACCCTGGAAACGGTAACCAGGCGCTGCTGTTGAGCGCAGCAGCAGCGGCGGCAGCGGCAGCAGCCAGAGAGAGTGAAACACACTCCTCTCCTGCGCTCTGCTCTGAGCTACTTGTAGATAAGGTAAATAGGCCATGGAAACTTCTCCGATTAGGGACCACTTGGGTCAGTGTTTATCTCCGAGATGACATGAGAGGGAGAGGAGAAAATAGACAAAAAGAAGCTTAGAGAGAAGATGAAGAGGAGCGATGGACGGTGACTGAACACAGGAGGACGTTAGGAGAACGGTTCGCCACATATTGGGTGTTGACAGCCGAAGTTGGTGGCGATATTTTTAAGCTGACAAATAATCCTAAACATTCAGTATTTCCCCCAGAAATCTGCCCTTGTCATGGTGCAACAAAGCCATCATGGAACAGTAAAACTCACCACTGAAACCCACACTGACCCATGCACTGCAAAAAGTCAAATCTTACCAAGATTATTTGTCTTATTTCTAGTCAAAATATCTCATTACACTTAAAATAAGACATGATCACCTCAGAAGTAACTTGTTTTTAGACAATTTTCACCTGTTTCAAGTGAAAATTTACTTGAAACAAGTTAAAATTTGCTAGAAACAAGAAACATATTCTGCCAAGGGAACAAGCAAATTTTTACTTGTGACACAAGTGAACAAGTAAAAATTTGCTTGTTCCATTGGCAAAATATGTTTCTGTGTAAAAACAAGTTACTTCTGAGGTGATCGTGTCTTATTTTAAGTGTAATGAGATATTTTGACTAGAAATAAGACATTTTGACTTGAAATAAGACAAATACTCTTGGTAAGATTTTGACTTTTTGCAGTGTGCCACCTGTTGGGACAAATGCCACTTGAAATTGATAAAATAATGCACAAACAAAATAAACTGCAAGTAAATCATTCCAGGTTTCAAAGAATGTGTGTCACCATTTTCGTATTGCAAGGGAAGTATAAATCCAGCACCTATGTGGATGCACGAGGTGTGTGAATGTTACCCAGTTAAATGATACCCGGACATATAATCTGAATACAAGATGCATGCTGGGTGCAAATTGGGCCTATGACACTTCTGAACTGGTATTCACGCTCTCAAGCTGTACTGGTGAAGTCCAGCCCACCAAGACATTTGCATGCATATTTTAGTCTTAAAGTAACATTTATCTTAAAAAAGTGAAAAAGTGAGAAAATGCAAATAGAGCTAGATTTTTTTTTTTTTTCACTTGTACTTTCAGCACATTTTATGTGATGTTATCTGGAGGCTTGCAGAGAGATTTCCAGTTCCAGCTGTTTGAAGAAAATCCTTGAAACAAGTTGAGGTGCACTGGGAAAACAGCGAAAATATCACTTCCTATAAAAAAAAAAAAAAATGTACCATTGTGATAAAGGAATGCATATCATAAAGGTAAATAAATCCAGCAACAACATTTTTTTTTTTTTTTTTTGTCTCTTATTCCTGTGTCTAACTGGCCAAATGCACGTCACGCGATTTTGCATCAAAATATTTCCAGCTGAAGGTGTTTGAATGCAGGAAAAAAAAAAAAAGTCAGCTATCTGAAATATTAAAGATGAAGCCAAGTTTCAGTGTCAGGCCTTCAGGATCAAAGAGCAAGGACCTCTCTCATCATTTTTTGACTTTTTCAAGGATCACACTGAGAAAAATCCACCGCAGAATGGGCAGAAACACAGAAACAAAACAGGAGAATTTCCCATTGAATTGCTGTGGGCAGATATAACAAAAAAGTCTCCACTGCTGGAACCCTCAATGGCACCAGGCGGAAGAAATGCTGTGTTTTGCGTTAGCGGGGGGCAAGCCTCACATCTTTTATTTTTATTTATTCATTTCTTTATTTATTTACTAAGGGTAAATCCCACAGGTGAATGCAACAAGCTCAGGCACTTTCAACCAGCAGGCGAGAAGAAAATAAAGCAGGTTGAGGGAAAAGTAACAATAACTCCTGAAATATATTGAACATCACAAACTCATGATATAAAAACAGTGTAGATGAATGGATTTTTTTTTTTTTTTTTTAAACTTTTAATATGTTGTTAGTTATTTTTTTTTTGCAGGGCAGCCAGCTCATGCTTTCTTTTCCTTGAGATGTCGACCCATGTGTTATGCTTGTGTTAGAGGTGAGAGGCAACTGTTGGCTCAGATTAGCTGGGTGTTATTTCAGTGGCAAACGTGTGTTTGAGCTCACAACCAAACCGGCGGTTGATGATTTAACAGTCAAAAGGCTAATTACATGTTGGTGATACTTGTTGTGGCATTAAAAAAAAAAAAGTTTTCTCCAGAAGCAGTTTGGAAGAAAATGGAGAGCATGTTCTGAGTGACTCTCCTGCAAAACGTAAAATGTAAGCTGAAACTTTTGCAGAATTGTATGACTTATGTGGTTTGTTCAGATCTGAATTCAGGGCAATTTGATCGGTGGGCTTATTTAGACGCTGTCGCCTCCTTTACCTACTCGGAGCAGACAAGCTGTCAGGAATGGGTGATTGAATGCCTTTAGATTTAGATTTCCCTCTTAACCTGCCACACGCCTGTCATTTCAAGGCCTCCCTGACACACGCACGCCGAATTTGAGGCGCCCGTACTCTTATATTTTGACATCCGCCGCTGTGTCTCTCTCTGTCTCCCTCTCATGAATGATTCAGAGAACAGTTCCTGTACCTGCCTCTCTCTGTAAGAGTCGCTAAGCAACTGAAATGCTATCCCGGGCCTTGAAAACCACAGAAACAGAGCCACAATGCCCCCAACGTGCACTCACACACACCTATACACAGACACCACCGCACCCGTCCCACCGCTGAATGCCTGTGCTCTGTGTTTTCTGCAGGACAGTGGACTTCCCGGGGCGATTATGGCCAAACCTTCGTCCAACGTCAAGGCCCTCCAGGTAAAGGTCTACCACCCGTCGTCGTGTCGTTGTGCATAATCAGGTGTTTCTGCATTTGATTATTGTGGCATATAGCTTGTGCATGCAATGTATGTGTGTGTGTGTGCATGTGAAGCACATACATGCACCCGCCATTTAAAGCAAGTATTATTCATGAGAGAGAATTGCGTCCTGCATTGAACTGTAAAATGCAGGAAAACTGAATTATACTAAACACTGCAAAAAATCTCCATCTTAACAAGGTAATTAATATCCTAGTGTTAAGAGCTTTGTTTTTCTCTGAATAAATGAAAAAGTAAGCCACTTGTTTCAAGTGCAGTTTCATTTGTATCAGGATTTGTTTTTCTTTTTTTTTCTGGGGGGAAGTATAAATATGTTGAAACGAGGCAAAATAAGGCAGATCAGCCCACTCATATCAAGAAAATGACACTTGATTCAAGAAAATTCTGGAAGCAAGTCGATTAGCACTGGAAACAAGTGGGATTATCTCATTCCACTAGGAGATTTTTAAGATTTTAACACTGAATATGAGAAAAAACGACTTGTTAAAATGGAGATTTTTGCATGCATGACTATAAAAATTCCACAAAAAAGAAACAAGTCCTTCTTTAAAACAAGAGTGCTGTGGTCTTCTGTGGCTCGATGCTTTGCACACGCCATAAACAATGATAAAAATTTGATTTCCACTGTGGCAGCTCGTGATTACATGCATGGTACTGCGACACACACTAGTTAAAACATCCATTTAATGGCATAAAAAAAACTATTGCTTCTGTTTAAAAATGAAGATACCCAGAAGACAGAGGTATTTCCACATTAAATTATTTATTGGTAAAGGCAGATACAGTACTGGACTTTTTTGATCTTGTTCAGAGTTCAGACTGTGCATATATCAAGGCTTCATTAGTGCAGGGTTGTAGCAAGGCAAAGGGATGCAAAGTTGTCTGCATGTAAATGTACGTGTGTGTAATTGTGAGTGCATGTGTGTGTGTGTGTGTGTGTGTGTGCGAATGGTTATGTGTGTGCATGTCGGAGAGGGTTTCTTAACATCGTCTCTCATCTCGTTGTGCTCATGTTCTTGTCTAACCATGGGATAGGCAACAGGACAGAGAAATTGAAATGCCGGTACAGTACAAACACGAGGTTCATAGTTCAGTCTCCAACCCTCGTTCTGGAGAGACAAAGAATCCATATCTCACATCATTAAACACGTATAACACTGTTTAAAAAAAATCTTCATCTTTACAAGTCATTTAGCTTTATATTCAATCTGTTGTTGTTAAAGCAAGTGAAAAAAAAATCTATCCGTATGTGATAATCCCACTTATTTCTAATGCTAAGGAGCTTGTTTACAGATTTTTCTTCTTTTCTTTATATTACTTTCACCATATTTATACATGCCCCCCCCCCCCAAAAAAATGTTTTTTGCTGTTTTATGCATCATTTTTTACAGTCTTGAAGCATCACGCTGTTAAACCTGTTTTCACCACCGCTTGTTGACAGATCAGCCTCTGACAATTTTTTAAGTGTTTTTTTTTTTTTTTTTTTTTTTTTTTTTTTTTGTCTCCCGTGTGCCTGCTCTGTTCACTTCCTTGTCAGAAGTGTGTTTTCTAAACTCGCCCCAAAAGACAAAATGCAACACACCTCTTATCTTGGATTTTTTTCACTTGTGATCAGATTAAAGGGATTAAAAAATGTTAGGCTGACAGGCCCGGTAGCATGTGAAGAGAGAGAAAGAGAGAGAGAGAGAGAGAGAGAGAGCGAGAGCGAGAGAGAGAGAGAGAGAGAGGGAGAGCAGCAGTGGTTGATTGAGCTAGGGTTAGGGTTAGTACTGGTTAGGCCCAGTACTTTGCAAAATTATCTGCAGACAGACACACGGACATACAGACACACAGGAACAAACACATGATCCCCTCCAGACCTCTGCCTGACGGAGAACACAGTTATATATGTATGTATATATGTGTTTGTATATGTATGTATATGTATGCATGTATGTGTGTGTGTGTGTGTGTGTGTGTGTATATAGATAGATAGATAGATATATGTATATGTATATATATGTGTGTGTGTTTGTGTATGCATGTGTATGCACGTGTATATGTGTATATGTGTATATATGTATGTGTGTGTGTGTGTGTTTGTGTGTATATATATACATGTATGTATGTATGTATATGTATATATATATGTGTGTGTATGGTGTGTGTTTGTGTGTATGCATGTGTATGCACATGTGTATATGTGTATGTATGTGGGTGCACATGACTAAATATTAGCGCATTGTACTACAGTGGTACTACAGGTAATGTAATGTTGACTAAGATTAGACTCTAAATTTCTCTGTATTTTGATATATTAATAATACAATATTGATGTGAATTACACAGATTTTATATTTTTCTACATGTTCATAGTTTAATAATATAATATTGATGATAATTACTAGAGTATATTACAATATATATGTCATATGTAGGAACTCAAGGGGTAGGATCCTATAAGTTTTTAACTTCTTCCTCCTCCCTTTTGAACATGTGCTGGCCATCTAGGAAACGGCATTGAATTTATTTATCTCTTTTTGTACTTTTCTTCTGTTGCCCTGTTGTTGCATTGTCTGTTGTCCTTTATACAACATGTTCAAAATAAAATAAATAAATCAATAAAATAAATAAATAAATAACAGTTGAAACCGCATAGCATACAAGTCGAATTATCTCAAATTATCTCAGTTGATTATTATCACAGATTTTTTTTTTTTTAACTTGGTTTAAGAAAAAAATAGTTTCATCACAGATTATGAGACGACATGACTTGTAAAGGTGGAGAGTTTTTTTTTGTTTTTTTTTGCAGTGTAGGGTTAGGAAAACAGGAGCAGTTTATAATGTAACACTGTTACATTTTCATCCAGAAAAACACCCGTTAACTGATCGGTCTCTGCAGGGAAAGAAACACACTCGTTCCTTCCAACCACCAGGCGATAACAGCAGTTAAAGGCGACAAAAGCCTCAATCGCCGAAAATGAAACAGTGTTTGATAAGAGGCTGGTTTTTCACTCCCTGGAGATCGAGGGTCCTGCTCAGAGACACTTTGTCGGCGTGAAAGCAGGAGGGTACGAACCACGGCCCGCCAGTTAACAGACTATTTTTCCAAATACTTGAGGAGGTTTCCAGATCTCCTCATCTAGACCTTACTTTCAGGTTGACAAAGTACTTTCACCACGTTTATTCAGGAGGCAAGCTTAAAGGATTAGTTCACCCCAAAATGAAGGAATCACTCACTCCCCTCCATGTCAGCCAAAACTCAGGAAAACTGTACGCCACCACACACACAGCTTTTAATAATTTCATCTCAAACTTCACCCAAACGTGAAGCGAACGGGATCGTCTTTCCAAAATGAAAACAGAAAATGCCCATCAAATTTCAAACGGCTCACGGCGTATAATCCGAGTGTTTTGCACTTGAGCGACTGCAGTTTGGGTCCCGTGTTTGTGTTTCATTATGTCCTATATTTTCCTGCCTTACAGCGTCTCTGTTTACATGTGCAGCCTGCAGCAGCAAACAGAGTCTAGGCTGCTCTGTGCCAGAGCACTGTGAGCACCAAGTCAATATTGGACTTTTGTTTGGCCATAAAACACTTGGATCAGGACGCACAAGATGCTCGGGGACATCTGACAGACATTTTTATGCTTCTTCTTTTTCTTTTTTTTTAAAGATGATGCTGCAACAGTTTGGGAGAAGGGTAAAATGGGGATACAGTGTCTAGAATGCAAATAATCTCCATTTTAGCAAGTCCTTTAGTCTTATATTCAGTTGTTTTTCTTTATTAGACAAGTGGAAAAAAAAAAAAAACCCTGTGTGTAGGATGGGATAATCCCACTTGTTTCCAATGCTAATCCCATCATCCTAACATATGTATGCTTGTTCCCAGAAACACTCATGAAACAAGTGAAACTACACTGGAAACAAGTGGGATTTTTTTTTTTTTTTCATTTGCTTGAAGAAAAAACAAGATTTTAAGACTGAATATGACTAAAGGACTATCTGAGAGCAGTGGCGGATTTAAGAAATTTGGGGCCCAAGGCAAAGGCAGGCATGGGGCCCTCTGAAATGAAAAGACAACATACAAAATAGGGGCCCCGAGACACATATAATACAATAAGCATTCTGCTGTCATTTTAGCAAAAGGATTTTAATCAAAAACACAATTAATGTGTGCAAATAAGAAATAACTGTATTAACCATAAGTGTATGAGGAGTTTTATGGGGCCCTCAGGAACTTGGGGCCCTAGGCAACCGTCTAGTTTTGCCTTATGGTAAGTCCGCCCCTGTCTGAGAGGGATCTTTTTTTTTTTTTTTCAGTGTAACTCGCCGTGTGTTTGGTTAGGCCTACAAACACGATGGCGACATGGCGGTGAGCCAGCAATGACCGACTTTTCCTTTTGGCGGCGAACTGTTCGTTTAATCTTTGGTTGGCGCCCAGTGGAATGTCAGAAGATGATTGCGAACAGCAGTCGAAGCGTGAACCGGTAAACACGTAAATCCACGCCAAAGCAACATTAAGACAAATCTCAGCAAAACATGCTGTGAATGAGGCGATATTGTCCGGTGCCCTTCATTCATTCTGTGTACCTTTATCTCTGGAAAAAAAAAAAAACATATATACAAGTAACTCTTTCTTATGAACAACAGCCTCCTGTATGTGTATTTCTCCAGTACAAGGGTTGGTGACCCACGCCGCGCTCCCTCTCTGTACAGCTGTACAATATGAGGATAATATATACAATACAGTACAGTACAATACAATACAAAAAACACATCACATCCAAGTGACAGGACGTCAGAGCAGGCTGCATTACAGTAACATCAACTTAGCAGGCAGGCTCTTATCTCTGAGCTGTGTTTGTGTGTGTGTGCGTGTGTCTGTGTGTGTGTGCGTATGCATGTGTGTGTGTGTTCATTTTCATAAAGACACAGGACTCTTTATAGGGCAAGATCATACCGGGAAGTCATCGTCATAATCAAAACAGATGGTTTTGAGGAAACAGGAGAAGTACAGGAGGCACACACACACACACACGCACACACACACATAATCACGCACACACGCACACACACACAAAGGGACGTAATTATTTGTTTAGGTGTTGGAAGCGTCTCACTGGCTGCTCTTGCTGTCCGTCAGGCTAATTTGAACATCCCGATGGGAGCTCTGCGTCCAGGGGCGGGACATCCTGTCAGGAGGAGAGAGGAGACAGTAGACACAGAAGAGGTAAGGCGACACAGAGGACACACACTTTACATGCACACGCACACACATGAACACACACACAGAAAGAGGGAAGCTGTAGTGAAATGTTTGCAGTGGGGTTACATGGTTTACATACAAAGATATGTAACTCTATTCAACAACTTTACCTTAAAAAATAATAATATATTCTGATAACAGATGCAAATTAGGGGATTACTTCTAGGAATACTTTTAAAATAAAACCCAGAAGGTGTAATGGAAATTTACTGCTGATGCCTACAAATATAATGGCTCATGTTTACTTGTTAATCTGCCTTAAGATTATTTTGATCAAATCCAGACAGTGTCTACATTCCTGTTTAAATATCTATACTTATCCGGTTGTGCTTGCACTTCCTTATCAGATGAACCTTCGTTAGACCTTTTGAACTCTATATTAAGGAACTAAAACTTTCGCTAGCGTAAGACCCTAGCTGAACTCTTTGCTTTTAAGGATCCTGAATTTTTGCACCAAAAGTGCTTGAACTTAACTTGTCTGTATTACCTAATTTGGAAATGGCACATGTCGCTCATGACCAGACAGGATGTCAACGTTTTTTGACTCATTGTCTGATTTTTCTGCATAAATATCTCTGATTGTAAACAATCTGGGGAACTTCCCTGCAGACTGCCTTGCACTCTGTTTGGTTCTTCCCTTCAGCGCTGAATAATAAAATTCCCAAAAGACAACTTATTGATTCCAGATGCTTTATTTGACTAACTAAAGAGAAAAATCCACGACAAAGGCCATTTCACTACTGGCAGGTGTCTTTAGAAAATGTAACACAGAAGAAAATGTGTTTTTCTGAACTCAGGGTAATGTTTAAATTTTCACTTTTTCTTATCTGTATGTCAACAAAATGGCAAATGAGTTTGGAAATAACTAAAATTACACACACACACACACACACACACAGAGAGAGAGAGAGAGAGAGAGAGAGAGAGAGAGAGAGGATTGGGTTGTATTGGCAGACTTGCAAGAGTCATGTATTATAAATGTTATTTTAAAAAATGTTTTCTGTTACAGGTGTTCTATGTCTGTAAAATATTGCATAGAGGAAAATATGCTTGTATGTGAACTGGAACTTTGTGAAACTTTGTAATTTGTTACTTTTTTTTATATGTATCTTTATATTTCAAATATGGCACGTAATCTAAAAACAACCAAAATTAATCAAAATTAAATTGAATTGTGCTAGTCATTCGAATTTTGATGAGGTAGCAAGTGCATGTAAGAGAATAATGTATGCTGCATCATTTCCTGTAGTAGTTTGGGCATGGCGGTTTGAAGATGGCATTTACTTTGACGGCTGGCCGAATAAGATCCATCTTTCATGCCATTTTGTGCGGCAAACAGCCAAAAACCCACCGAGAGCACACACTCAGCTCTGAGAGGAGTGAACAGCTCTGTCGTCTCAGGCGGCACCGGCTGCCTGTAGCCCATTTCCAGTTTCTATTTCTGATTGGATCTGGCTGGCTGATTGACAGGCCCATTCCCCGGACCTGCCCTCGGCCACGGCCCATTCGCCAGAGGAGAAGAAGACGTTGCCGGGCGCGGTGAAACTTCCCGGCCCTGCTGTCAACCTATCAGAGCTGCAGAACGTCAAGAGCGAACTACGATGGGTCACCAAGGACTAACAGGTAGGTGGACACAGGCCTGATCACATGGGGTCACTCATTACAGCCACTGATTAAACCCCTAAAACACCACCTCTGTTCATCAGTATTACACTGCAAAAAGTCAAAATTATTATTTGTCTTATTTCAAGTAAAAATGTCTTATTTCTAGTCAAAATATCTCATTACACTTAAAATAAGACATGATCAGCTCAGAAATTACTTGTCTTTAGACAATTTTCACTTGTTTCAAGTGAAAATCTACTTGCAACAAGTGAAAATTAACTTGAAACAAGAAACAAATTTTGCCAATGGAACAAATTTTTACTTGTGACACAAGTGAACAAGTAAAAATTTGCTTGTTCCATTGGCAAAATTTGTTTCTTGTTTCAAGCTAATTTTCACTTGAAACAAGTTTAAACAAGTGAAAATTGTCTAAAGACAAGTAATTTCTGAGCTGATCATGTCTTATTTTAAGTGTAATGAGATTCACTAGAAATAAGACATTTTTACTTGAAATAAGACAAATAATCTTGGTAAGATTTTGACTTTTTGCAGTGTAGATTTTTAGATTTTTTTTCCCCATGAAAAAAACACGCCATCACGCCCTAAAACAGCTTAGAAATAACTCGACATCTTGCACCCAAGCGGATCTATGAATATGCTTTTACAACGACTCGTAACTAGTATCATATTTGATAATCTATCCATGTAAAAATTTAATTTTTTTTTCAGCAAATCTCTCAGTTACACTAAAATTCTATATTGTATATTGAAACAGCTTCTTCCCTAGGGCAGTGAAAGCCCTGATGGAAGCCTGACGTGGTCTACAGCAACCAGCACTGCACTTTATATTGATATGTTTTTATGTTAGGTTTTTTTTTTTTGTTTGTTTGTTTTTTAGTGTTTTTATGAGTATTTCTTTATTAATAAGTGCTGCTATTATGATTGGGACTGCTCTCAAATTGAAAATTCATTGTATGGAAATGTGCAATGACAATAAAAGCATCATATCATATCATATCATATCATATTGATGGGCGACGGGATTGGCTGTCAGATTTTTGATGAATCAAATCCAGCTGGCCCGGGCTACGTCCAAAAACAAGTTGGTAAAGTCAAGGTCAGAGATTTTAGGGGGCATAAGCCTAAGAAAAACACATTTTGAGCGGGGGGGGCGTCTTTAAAGGGGACCCTCGAATTTAAGGCTTTGCAAAATGAACATTTGAATACAGCAACAGTCCTACAAAAATGAAGAATGGCACAAAATTTCAACAAATTATGGTTCTTTCCATAACTCAGATTAGACCATTGACCGACAAGCTGCAAATACTCTTGGAGATTTTTTTGTTTTACGGAATGATAAGCTTATAAAAGAAACACAGAAAAAGAAAGAAAGAGCGCTAATGATGTTTTAGCATAACAGACTTATTTCTGTGGTGTTCATAACCAGAAAATATGTTCGTATCTGTCAGCTAATCTCGGTTGCGTTCACACTTGTAATTTGCACACTAACCACAACTATCCGTGGCCAGCAGCTGACGTCAACACTGGTTGCTCTCCTAAAACAGCTACTGGCTCATTAGCTGGGTAACACGGCCAAAAATCATCTGTAGTTTTTGCTCAATCGTCAGTCCGCGACTTGTGACGCTTTGGAGCTAGGGCTGCAAAGGTGTGGAAAATTTCTGGTAAATTTCCAGAAACATTCCAGAAACTTTCCATGGGAAGTTCAGCTGGGGAATTTCAGAAATTTTGTTTTGTCATAAACAGACATGCGTGCAAACTAATGACATTTTTGACTTTGACTTATTTTGAGTAAATTTTTTTCTCAGTCCATCAAGATTGATGGTGGATAAATGAATAGAAATAGGCTCAATGAATGGATGAGCACTCCTCAGTCAGCAGCTAAATCAAACTATAACCTGCATTCTTATATGAAAACTGTATTTCTAAGAAAAGTGGTTAGCAGAAGGCAGAAGAACCTCCTCAAAACCTCCTTGACTGGATGTCGTCTGTGGGCTCAGATGGAGGCCGAGCCGTGTGGAAATTCAACTGAATTTGTATTAAATCTGGTTGTTTTAACCAGGATTGTGCTGCAAGACGGTTTTTCTTCAACTACATTAAGTTCCCGCTTATAGGCCAACACACAATTTTGCAAATTTCCAGATTATTCCTGTAATTCCTGTTAATTCCCATATATTCCCATTAATTCCCGTGGAAAGTTTCTGACTTTGAACCCTATTTGGAGCAGAGGCTAAGGCTGAGATGTGTGTCAGTGACCTAAACGCAACACACAGCTCACCGGTGCTGATTACATTTGGGTGAAATCAACATGACAAAAGGTCTTTTTTCAGCTTCTTGCCTCATTTAACCATGATTTGCATGCGGCCAGTTCGTGCAGATGAAACAAGGCATGGCTGCTGGGAAATTTGTGAACGCAGATGCAAAGCCGCGATTCAGTCCTCTGCATATAGTCAAACGACAGGGGAGAAATGCAAATTAGATCAAAATTAGGAGCCCGCAGAGCTCCTGTTCACTGTCTGTGATGCAGTTCTCGGCCCGAAATGTGGTCAATGCTAAAACCTCAAATAATCCCCAGACTTTTGATTTTTAGCTTTATCAAGTTCACAATAGGTCATTATCAAAGATTCTCCCCATGTAATCACAATGGGGAAAAAAATGACTCTCACCTGAAAATAACATATATAAAATACATTGCATGCAAATAAAGGTGAAATTTTAGAAGAATTTTGGTTTATACAGTTACCCTGAAAATGCATGGGATGGTGGTGTCCACTGTTTCTCAGTTGCTCATCTCCTCGTATCATTTTAGTCACGAATTTGAATATTATTTGCTTTGTGGGTGGCTTTTATTTTAATCCTGGAAAGAACTGATTCAAACGGACTTACCACAGCAGAGGCCAAATCAGCGTCAGTGTCATAAAGTCAGTGTAACGGTGCAGGAGTGAGGGGCACCGGGCAGGATCTGGGCAGGATTAGTGAAACTCGGCTTCACAAGAATCTGGTGCAGTGGTCGCAGTTCACCACAGGGGGTCAGTGTGGGCTGCGGAGCTTCGTTTGGGTCAGGAGGAGCGTGTTTTGATGCCTCTGTGTGTGTGTGGGCAGCGGGGTTTGAGTCAGGCTCTATTTATACTTGTGTGTGTGTTTTTGTGTGTGTGTGTGTGTGTGTGTGTGTGTGTGTGTGTGTGCACTCGTGCAACGGAGGGCCAGTCTGTGCTGTGACTTTCACAGCGGGACATATAATCCACAATATCCAAACACAGCGGCTTCTGCCCTGCCCAAAGCATGTGGGTGTGCTGTGTAGGAGAGAGAGAGAGAGAGAGAGAGAGAGAGAGAGAGAGAGAGAGAGAGAAGGAAAGATGGACATGGAGCCAAAGTGGTACAGACGCAGATTGCACTTTTAGTTAGGGAAAACTTTTTGCAGAAGCAGAGCTGCTCCGGAGGAAGAAATAATCTGATTGCTTGAGCTACACTTACAAATAAAAATAACTGGCAATAATTTCAGGATAATTTCAGGAATTTCAGGATAATTTCAGGTTTATGTGTTTATTTGTTTATTTAAAAGGATCCCCATTAGCTGACGCCAAAACGTTAGCTAGTCTTCCTGGGGTCCAGACAATAAAATACAAAGTCAAACATTACAATATCAGTTCATAAAACACATCTTTTAAATAAAAATTACAAATAAAGAATAAAGAAAACATCATACAAATCATATATAATTTGATGTGTTGATCCCACTCAAATACACTAGGCCTATATTATATTAAGGCAATGACACAAATATATTCTTAGTCTCAGTTTAAAACCAGCCTTGCTTTTAATGTCACGAATCTCCCCTGGAAGAGTGTTCCAATATGCAACTGATCTATAAAATACTGTCCTCTTCACAGAGTCAGACTTAGGTAAGGTCTCATTCGTTCATCGCCGTGGCATTCACGATCTTGGGAGATCGGCTGGCTAGCTGCTATTCGCTTACAGCTATCAGCTTGTAGGACTGAACTGACCTTGGAGGGTTAAAGTCATTTGGGCTTGCTGACTTAGTACATTAGAATGCTTTTTTTCAGTCGACCTCAGATTAGCTATCATCTCCTGTCATACCATTGTCGTCTTCCTCTGAGCCTAATATCTAACATTTAGCCTACTTTGAATGAATGAATGAATGAAGGAATAAATGAATGAATGAAATCTTTATCGCCCCAAAGGGAATCTGTCTTGCACTCAATATTTAAATATTAAAATATGAAGTGACACAGAGCAACATAAAAACATTAAAAACATTATGAAAAACCAATATGAAACTAATACTACATGTATAAGGAAGGCCGCATCGAAAAAACAAACACAAGTTATTGTCATCATCAAGAGTCAAGCTCTATTTTTATTCAGGGTTTAGAGTTGTAGGCTCAAAAAAAAAAGAAAAAAAAAAGAGCTGCTGCTTCTTATTGCTGTGGTCTGGTGCTCTCTGAACGTTGGCCGTGCCAGTAAAAACCATTTGTCCCAGCCCACAGAGGTTTGCCAAAGCAAAAGCGATTATTTCCGCGTCCGGAGCAGCTCTGCGTCTGATAAATGTTTGTCCTAAACTAAAACTGCAGGCTGCAAACGGAAAAGGAACAGAGACGGTGACACACAGCGACAGAGACAGACTGAGAGAGACAGAAGGAGAGAGCGAGGGATACACCGAGAGAGATCAAGAGTAACTGAGAGTGTCAGAGAGAGAGAGAGAGAGAGAGAGAGCAGTCACAGGTGCTTGATCTATTACATCTCACGTTTTGACTGGGAATATTATGACTTTGCCACCTCATTGTCCCGGCCGTCCTACTGTCTCTCAGGGTCTACCGGTGTGTTAATTACTGGAAATCCCTCTCACAGTGTCTCTGTGTGTGTCTCCTCCAGCACCGCCGCGCCACGTGGAGGGGCGGACATCTTCACCCTTCGACCAACGAAGACTATCAGATGACAACCAAATCCCAACATGTTCAGCAACACCAACAGCTCTCTGATAAGCCAAGACAGCGATCTACAGCTGGCGTCCATGAACTGTCTTCCGGGCAATAAAAGAAAAACAAAAGTCCATCTTAACAAGTCATTTAATATTGTGTTTTGTTCCTATAATATATATAGAGAGAGATATAGATATATCATGAACTGGCTTTGTATCACCATGTGGAATATTCTCTATGGGTTTGGTGACATAGCAAAAGTAAAGGTTTCATTTGCAACATGCAGCTAATTGCATGGAAGATGCATTGTGGGAAAAGTAGGCCTAAAGGTTATGGCTTAAAGAAACAAGGTGAGATCATTTCACTGGTTCTCTGTGTAGCTTCACTTGCTTTTTCTAGAATTTCCTCGGCCGAAGTAAAAGAGTGATATTGTACACTTTTTTTACTACCTACCTGCTTTTTCTCTCCTTTTTTTTATTGTTTTAAGAAAAAAATAATAATTAAGGAGCAATACAAGATTAAATAACGGGTTAAGGTAGATGTTTGTTGCAGTGAACATGTGACAATCAGCTTCGACCACACACGACCCCCCAGGAATCCAACAACTGTGATTTCCCACCTAACTGTGACCAATTTTAAGACTACAACCATACGTTTTTTTTTCCCTTGTCAATAACGAAGACTATTCAGACATGATTTACAGTGATACTCTCATTTCTCATCTCTAACTGCAGCTGTACACCACAATTAGTGACGATGTTTGAGTTCAATTGTACTACTCTTGTCTTCTTCTTCTTTTTTTTTTTTTTTTTTTTGTTTTTTTTTTTTTGGGAATTTGTGACAGTTTTCTGTTTCATTGCTATGGTTCCCTGAAACAGACAGATTTCCTCAGCAAACTAGAAATAAACCATATAATTCTTCTACAAATCACCAAGCCCATGACTCTTCTATGAATAGCATAAATTCAAGCAATATACACTGATGTGATTTCAAGCTATATACATATTTACTACAGTCCACAATTAGATATTCCCCAGTCTTTCTGGGAGTCTTTCAATGCATGCCGTATGTAATTAGATTTTTTTTTTTTTTTTTAACATTTATGGTGTCAAACCTATCTTGAAATGAAGTCCTGTCCTGGCTAACAAAGCCTCCCCAAATAAAAAAGACATGGATGTGACAATAAAGCTTGTAAGGCAGTGTGTTTTAAGGGATTATTTCCTGGCTGATACTCCGGTTTCTGTGCTTAGTGTCAGGTGACTGACACTAAGCAGAGCGTAACGTGATGTGCTCAAATCGGGCACAGTGAAATAATGACAAAACAGGAACTTTAAGGTTTCATGTTAACGGGGATAGATTGTCAAGGTCTGGAAGCGTTCGAGTCTGTGGAAGCTGCTTTTCATCCTGTGAACGGCAGCAAATGGCGTCTGATATCTCCAGGAATGCTGCCTAGATGATTCACACAAACTTAAAAAACAAAAAGGAGTATTTTTGTGTGAGTCCATGTAACTGTCAATACTAGACTTCCCCTTTTTTATTTGCATTACACTGTATGTTTGTTATTACACGGCTCTGCAGAATACTTTTCTGACTGCTGAGCTGTGGCGTCCTGCGGTCTGATATTTCTGAATAATTTTGACTGTCATTATGAATCTGCCCACTGATATGCACGGTCATCTCAAGCAGGCTTGTTTAGAGAGTCTGGTTCATTTACTACCATTCACAGCGACACCGGCTGGGCCCAGAAAGCCGTTACGACATGGATGCTTTTAATTTAATTTGGAACAAAACCATTTGATACATGGCTGGAGGCAGAGCTATCCCCAGAAATGAGAAGAAAACCAAAGGAGAACAACAAGGACAAGAAGGAATTAGGCAGACCGCAATGAGTGAGAGCGAACTAAAATGTTAATAGCGTCCAGGTCTAATTGTTGTGGGTGCAAATAAACTCTGTGGACTATTTGTTTGGAGGCTAATAAAATAATTTGAATATTAAAGGAACACTGGTAACACTTTACAGTAAGAGCACAACAATTAACGTTAGTTAACGTTAGTTAACGTTAGTTAATGCCGTAATGGTTAATTAACTGTTAGTTAATGATTATTATGGCATTTACTAATGTTAATAATATCTACAATAACCCTTAAATAACATATAAATTAATACCTTAGCATGAACAGCATTAGCACATGATCCTTAGACACATTAGTTAACGGTTAGTTAACTGTTACTTCATGTTTATTACCTGTTACTTCATGTTTATTACCTTTTATTTAATATTTATTACGACTTTAACTAATGTAACTGGATGAGTGAATCTATAATCTGTAATTGACATGATTTACTGATGAATTATGTGGTTTATTCCTTTTTTTGCCCCCTTTTTTGTCAGTTGAGTCAAATGGTCCTGACTTCAGTTTAACCCTCTATTTTGCGTAATGCACCTTTAATCTTGGCAACAGTTTCTCTACACTGTCTGGTGCTCATATTAATTTAATATCAACTTTGCATCAGCTTACTGCATCGGTGTAACCCTAACTGCTACAAAGATGATACCAAGTTAAAAGTAAAAAAAAAAAAAAAAAAAAAAAGTTCGATACTAAACTGAGTATTTACATCGCGCATGTGGATATAAAATACCTATTTTATTTATTTATTTAATTTGCTTATTTGTATGGGATTATTTGCAATATTAAGCATAAGTGCTACAATTTGACCAGATTTGGCTTAAAGCTAAATTCACCCGGCAGGTTAACTGATACAGAGTTGATTGTTACCACTGGACAATGTAAATAAAGTGTTGCCTTAATATTTTGTGTCAAATTATTGCTGCCATTCATGTAATAAGTGATACTGAGTCATGTAATAAGTGAGATGGTGTGCAGACAGCTGGTGTTTTACGATACGAGAGCCTGTTGTTTCTCCTTCCTGATCGCCCCGTTGGGGTTTACATTGCAATACCGGCCGTCTGGGTGTATATTATCCCTTACATATGTTGTGCACCGGGTTTGAGGCCGGAGTGTGTGTCAGCTCCGCATGTGGAGTCGCTCTGATCCCAGCTTATAGCCTCAAAATCCATCCGATTCAGGAAGGAATGTTAGATTACAGATCTCCCCACGCACTCACACACACACACACAGCCAACGCTCCTCCATATCTCCCGTGTCACATCATCACATCACATGTTCACACACACACACACACACACACACACACACACACACAGCCGTGGACAGCTGTAACTAAGTTTAGCCTGCATCAGGTCATAGTGGAATATTCTAGCAAGAAAAGAAACAGCATGAGGGAGGGCTCTGACTTTGTGTGGGAAAGATTCAAAAACACATTGCAGTTTCAACAGAGGGGAGTTTTATTTCTGAGTATGTCCTTTGCACTGAATTTTGGACCAGTGCAACCCGGCCATAAAACAAACACCCACCCACACACACACACACACACACAAATACACACTGTGACTGTGACTGTGAGCCAGCATCTATTCAGAGCCGATGATCGTAACTCACTAAAAACGCTGCAAGAGAGTCACAAGAAATTGTAACTGTAATAAAAAAAGATGTTGTTTGCATATTTAGGTGCATGTGTGTGTGTGTTTATCAGCGTGCGTCAACCAGACAGTGGCAAATCACACACCGCACAGTAGCCGAACATTAATCAGACAACCGTAAACACACCTCGGAGCCTGATACGGCTAATAAATCCATTCCTTATTTAACTCGGTCTACCTCCCTCCATCCCCTCTCTGCTCGTCTAGCGCCTCATAGAAAATAATAGCACAGCGTCAGCCCACAACACTGAATATTGAAATAGTAGGCTGCAGGCCGTGGAAAGGTTAGATGCCTTGCAAAAGGGCACGGCTTAGCCCGACACCAAAAGCGCCGCGCTCCTTTTTGACATTTGTAAAATTCCCGGTGCCCGGCTCGGCGGGAAAGCTCGGCCAAAAACGCCGCCCCGGGTTCAACGTGTGTACCTCGCGGCGCGTCCGCCGGGCCGGCCGATGTGTGTCTGGCTGGTGTCCGTGTTTCTATTCCTGTCGTCATGGCGATGAGGGCACAGATAGGCGCCGTGGCAACCGTGCCCTGGAATCTCGGGCGCACGCTGCAGCAGCTGCATTTACCGATGAGTTCATCCACCGGGATAGACACTCAACCCTGCCAAGCGCCCTCTGTGTGTGTGTGTAGGTGTGTGTGTGTGTTTTGTGTGTGTGTGTGTATGGATGCATCTGCGCACTGATTAGTGTGTATGTTTAATGTTTGCCTTAGTGTGATACTCCCTCCCGGAGGCAGAGAAAAGGGCAGCCGGCGAACACCAAACACCATTCGGGACAGGAGGGAGATCATGGGACGGGGGTGCGTTTATGGGCCGGGGGGGGGGGTGGTACACGGGAGTGTGTGTATGTGTGTCCGGGGTGGCTGGTTAACCTTCCTATCATGCTGCTAACGTGTCACATGCCCAGACAGCGAGACAGACAAACACACCGATGGAGCGACCTCGCCTCGGAAGACGCGCTCTCTCCTCTCCTCCGCCGGACTCTCTCCTCCTTTCTCCCCTCCTGTCCTCCTCTTTGCGTTCTCCTGCTTCCCTGCTAATCCCCTCCAGATTCCCTCTGCAAGTCTTTGTCGAGCATGCTCCCTTTGTCTGCCTTTGCTTGTCGGTCACATTGTCTCACTTTTTTTTTGCATTTATCTGCTCCTCCTGCCTCACCTCCGCATGCTCACTTTTTCTAAATTGCCTAAAGTTCCCTTCCTCACTCTGTTTCTTTAATGTCTCCTCCTGTTATGCCGCCCCTTTTGCAGGCTTCCCTTTTATTGCTGCTTCATTACTCCTTCCTGTCTAGGCTAATTCTCTTTTAATACACCGCACGTCCTCTAACTCTAATCTCTCTTTGTCTCCCTGTCATTGTCTCTCTCGCTCTCGAAGAAGCTCGCTCCCAAATCTCCTGTCCTTTTTTCTTTCCCTTCCTCCTCCTTTCCTTCCTCCCTGTCCTCCTGTCCTTTCGGATGGAGAGCTACTCCCTCCTCTACAGTTCCTCCCACCGAACGGGGCTCCTCGCCGGCCTCCAGCGCCTGCGCTCCGAGCGGCGGATGTGCGATGTCGTCCTGGAGACGGGGGGCGCGTCGTTCCCGTGTCACCGGGCCTTGTTGGCCAGCTCCAGCGACTATTTCTGGGCTCTGTTCGGGGACAACATGCTGGAGAGATTTGCACCCTCCGTTAGCCTCCCAGCGCTAACCCCCGGCGGTCTAGAGGCCGTCCTGGACTTCCTGTACTCCGGCTGGCTCAGCCTATCACCGTCCACGCTTCCCGTCGTCTTGGAGGCCGCCAGGTACCTGCAGGTGGAGGCGGCCGTGTCCATATGCGAGCGCTTCATTGCCGACGGGCTGTGCGCCGGCAACTGCTGCCGCTACGCCAACCTGGCCGAACGCCACGGCCTCCCGAATTCGCTCGAAGCTGCCAATCACACCATCGCCACGGAAATGAGGGCGCTCTTGCGAGAAAACAGGGAGGGACTTCTCGAGCTGAACATCCAATCACTGATGGCGGTGCTGGACGCCGATGAGATACCTGGCGTCAAGGAGGTGGAGCTAATAAAACTGGCTCTGGATTGGCTGGGTGCAAACGCCCCCCTGCCGCTGCTGAGATCGAATCTTCTGCTAAGCCGCCTGCGCTTCGGATTGGTCGCCACCTCTGACCTCGCCGCTCTAAGCCACGCCCACAGAGCGATGGCCACCCCGCTCGTGAGAAGCCAGCTGACTCGAGCGCTGGAGTACCACGCGCTGGGCTCCGCTCAGCCAATCAGACAGAGCCGGCAGACCTCACTCAGAGCTCTGCCCAATCGCGTGCTCCTCGTGGGAGGCGGCGCCGCGGCAGATTGTCCCGAGCAGCAGATGCTGACCTTCGACCTGAGAACCAGGACGTTTTCATCGCTGGCTTCCGGTGTTCCGCGGCGGCTGCGAAGGCACTGCGTTTGCTCGGTGGGAGGCTTCCTCTTCGTGATCGGAGGAGAGGAGGTGAGGGAGGGAGACGAGGATGGAGGCAAGTCTGTCACCGTGACAACGACCAACCAGGTGTGGCGGTATGATCCTCGTTTTGAATGCTGGGAGGAGGCGGGGTCCATGCAGGAGAGGAGGGTCCAGTTTGCCTGCTGCGTGGTGGAGGATGTGATTTACGCCATCGGGGGGCGACACACGAACCCCGAGACCAACACGCGCACCTCTGTGGCTTCGGTTGAGTTTTACGACATGGCCTCAGGGACGTGGAGGAGGGGAGCCACAATGCCCCGCCCCGTTTACGGCCACGCTTCGGCTGTGCTGGGTAATGGAATCTATGTGTCCGGTGGTCTCCATGGCAACCTCCTGATTGCCAACCGAGTTGATAACCAAGGTGGCAACCAGGGTGTTAACCAAGGTGGGAACCAGGGTGTTAACCAAGGTGGGAACCAGGGTGTTAACCAAGGTGGGAACCAAGGTGGAAACCAAGGTGGGAACCAGGTTCGTAACCACGGCGGTATCAACCAACGAGGCAGCCGCGAGGTGCTGTTCTGGGATCTGAAAGGCAAAGTCTGGGAGAAGAGAGCCTCCATGTCCATCGGTAGATTTGGTCATCGTATGGCGACCGCCCACGGCCACATCTACGCCTTGTTGGGGATGTACGAGCCCTTCTGTGACATCGAGCGCTACGATTCGCGGGTGAACCACTGGACCCGCCTCCGGCCTCTTCTCAGCGGCTCATTCAGCTACGGGCTGGCGTCGACACCGTCTGGGAGCCTGCTGCTGTTTGGAGGGAAGAAGTGGAACGACGGGCAGGAGGTGACGGTAAAGAGTGTGCTGCAATACGATACGGCGAGAGACCGCTGGCGAGAGATCTGCCAGCTCCCCAGACCTCTAAGCGGGACAGAGTGCACACTGCTACCCCTGCCAGACTAAAGCAAAAAAAAAAAAAAAAAAAAAAAAAAAAATCCATCTTAACAAGTGATACAGTCTTGTATTTAAACTGCAGTGAGAAAATTTCACTTGATTCCAATGGAAATCGACTTGCTCTTGCTCTACAATTAGGTTTTAGGTTACATCACCGTGCAACATATTGTCAAATTCTGGGAAATGAGGACAAACTTTGAAATGCAGATTACATGCTGGGGGCACGATTCTTGTGCTGCTGTCATCAGGCAGCACAGCGTTGTTTGTCAACCAAAAAGTTCACTAATGTTAAGGTTAGGCACTTAGGAGAATCGGGTTAAGTTTAAGGTAAGGTTGCAGCTATGATTGAATAAGAAAAATGTCAGATGAAAACAAAATCACAGTAAAAAAAAAACTCTTAGTTGGAGGCAAAGGTTTCCCCTCATCTAAACTACTGCCCATTTCTTATTATTAAGATGCACATTATTCCAGCTACAAAGAGAAAATACAATGGAAACAAGTGAAATTACCTCACCTTGCAGAATTTTAACTCTTTAAGATTTCATACAAAATTACACAAGTTGTTAAGATGGACTTTTTTTTTTTTTTTTCGGGAAATGCATGTGCACATCACATCAATCAGATGCAGACTGATCTGACAGGATTGAGGTTGGCATCAAAATGAGGTGTTGAGACCGAAAAAAAAAAAGATGCCAACAAAATCTTTCAGAAAGCTACTTGCACCTATATTTGAAGTACTGGCGTGATGCTGAGAGCTACTTACAGTGAGTGCAACAGTAGATTAAGATTGATCTCCTAGATTAACGACATTACAAGCGACCTGATGAGGACTCCTCCTAACTTGTGCTCATTAATAAGGAGCACATATGGCAGATAGTGCCTGGGAAATATTCCTGTGATTGTTGCATGACCGGTGACAAGAGAAGTTATAAGAAAAGAAATGCAATAAAAGACGAACGGAGATTTTGAGAGATTGAGAATAAGAGTGAGAAGAGGGGATTAGATTTAAAGGGGAGAAAGTCATGTAAGGTACTTCTTGGAAAGCTGAGTTTTCAGGAAGAGACTATTTACGGGGGGAAGAGGGAGCGATAAGGTGATAAACAAGGCAGCAGCAGGGAATAAGGGATGTTTTGGGAGAGAACATCTCTGACAATGAAAACCGCCGCGAAGGGAGGTGAATATTTCATGGGAGTTGTAGATAAAAGTGTCATGCATGTAACATTCCTGCAGCAAGAAGTGCTTACTGTTTTATTTACCAGCGATGAATGTTTTATGCTTTCTAAATGATAGAAACAGAAGGCGGGAAGCCGAGGAGAGGTACTGAGTGGCCTTTTTCTGTCTTTGGTTCCTTGTTTCATTTCCACCATCTGCACCGACAAATGGACAAAGTGGGTCAAAGCCACTGAGTAGAAAAGAATGAGTGTGGAATCACATGCGGCTGATGTAAGCTCCCGATGTCTTTAACAAGGCGTCTTTGTTTGAATCCACTTGCGCTAAACTTTTAATCCATGTCGTTTGCATAAACCTTACCTATTTAATATAGTTTATTACGTTTGAAGCTATGATTTAGAATTACATGTGCCTCTATTTCCATTCTGTGTATTGCAAAAGCGTTGCATCTTGTCAAATCATGATGTTTTAAATTCACAATTAAAATCTTGTTTTTCTTATTAAAAAACAAGTGAAAAGTATAAGTATATTGAAACAAGGCAGAATAAGGCAGATTAACCCACTAGTATCAAGTAAATGACACTTAAATAAATAGAAATGATTTTTTTTTTTTTTTTTAATGTGGAAACAAGTTGATTAGTGCAAAAAAGGGGGAATTACCACATCTTACTGGCAGTTTTTTTTACACTTATTTTAAGAAAAAAAAATGTGGAAACAAGTTGAATCATGCAAGAAAAAAGCGGAATTGCCTAATCCTACTTATTTCAAGAAAAACATTATTTTAATACTGAATATGCCTCAAAATTAACTGTCATTTCTTATTTATTGCAGCATATATTCATTATTTTTCCAAAATTATTGTTTCAATTTGATGCAAATTTATAGCAAAGTTGTACAATTGAACATTCCAAATGGTAATTGTCACGATCCTCTTTTCCAGGCATCATAACCAATCTGCTGTAATGTCTTGAATGCCAACACACCAAATATGCTCGGTGCGATCAGGCCAAGTGCATAAACATCTGAGGAAGGTTTTAAAAAAAATGCTACTAATAAAACAGACTTGCAAAATGGACAACTTGTGGCGTGTTTGTTTGAATGGTGACTGTCAATTTGCTGACTGGCAAGAGAGGATGTTGCCTGGTTTGTGATTCTCTCTCTCTCTCTCTCTCTCTCTCTTTCTCCGTCTCTCTCTCTCTCTGTTGACAGAGACAGCACAGCAGCTGTTACTGGCGCTCTTCTCCCCGACTTCCGCCCCCTCCCTCGTCTCCCATATCACCAAAACTAAACAAACCACAAAACGTCTTCATCCAAATGACTAAACTTTATTGACCCAGGCTCTTCCAACAGAACACGTAGAATGATTAAGTAAATAAATACTGTATATCATAAACTATAGATCCAACAGATTTCGCTCAATGACAGTCTGGCCAAAAAAAAAAAAAAAAAAAAAAAAAAAAAAAAGATCATATGCATGACACTTAGTTTTCACTCTATGGAGAGAGATCTACTATCTGTACCTAGAGATTTAAAACACAGAAACAGAAAGGTAGTAGTGTATTTATCTACAGCAAACACATGCTACTACAACCAACCACGGGCAGCAGCATAGAAAGAGCATTCAAACTGAGTGCACTGTATGTGTGTGTTTGTAGGTATGTCTCTGTGTGATTGTGTGTGTGTGTATGTGTGTGTATGTGTGTGTGTGTGTGTGTGTGTGTAAAAGATTGCTTTTATAGTTTTATGCAGTGTCTCTGAGTAGTAAGTCATTTGGCAGCAGCGGTACAAATAACAAACTAATATATTCTTATTAGAGCCATATTTCAATTCCTATGCAAATATGTCCTCACATTTCTATGTGGCATGCACTACATAGAGAACCAAATGGTCTTGAAGAGAAATCCACCCTCAGCGTCTCTAACACTGGTTTATATTGTCGATCTGTGATAATGTGATCTGTATTACTTTGTAGTAATTAACTGTATTGATGTAGCCACTGTTCCTCAGCTTGCCTCATCTACTTCTACCTCAGTTAGTGTTTACCTCAGTTTCCCTGAATGTCTTTCCACATAAACCCTTGAAAACAGACTTCCCTAGGCCCCAGACGTCATGTCATAATTTGTTTGTTTATTTTTGCATTTGCATTTTAATTACTTCCGGATCAAAAATCGGATTGACTATAGGAGAAATGAATGGGATTTTCCAAACTCCTTCAACATAATTTATGATATGATTTTTGCGTTAAAAAAAGGTGTCAACACATTTCCTTTCACAGATTTTTTTTTTTTTTTTTTTTTTTTATAATCTGATAATATTTGGTGTAATTTAAATAATTACAATAATAATAATAATAGTGCTAGTGGCTAGGTGTTTGACCACCTGTGATGACCTGTTGCACACAACCACAGCTGTAGTGACTCTGTCTCCTCTTAGTAAAGCAGGAAAGTGGGTAAATCAATATTGGTTAGCAGGCAGTTTCAGGTAATTCAAACGGGAAGGTTCACTGCATTTCGGATACGATCAGCCACACCTGGAGATTGTCACGTTTCAAAAGTGGAATCGCTCCTGGAGTAGCCGATGTGACGTGCCTGTGGACCTGGACTGCAGTTATATTCCGGTTTGTGCTTTTCATTAAATTAATTTTCACTAAATTAATATCCCTTTGTGCACCGCAGGGGTCTCTCAGACGAATCAGCTTGTAGCCAGACATCCGTCGACACTGATCTAACCCCCACGGCAGGGTAGCTATAGTTTAACATGCAAAAAAATGAAGGGGACAAAATAGAAATTTGCATCTTATTTGGCATGTATGGCAGTATTAGTATTTTTATGTCAGCAAAATAATTAGTTTGGTTGGTAAGTGGCAGCAGCAGAATTCAATTGATTCCGGCCCAATTAAGAAAGCACAGTGCAGATGTTAAATCGCAGTCTGTGACAGGGATGATTATGTGAAAATGTATTTTCTGCAAGGAGAAAACCACTACGTAAAAATAATGGGCCCTTAAATGAAAGATACACATTCGCTGGCTGTTTGTTTTAACAGTGTCGAGGTGTTTAAGGGTGGATTTTTCTTTCGACTGGGGTCCTATCTCAGGAGAGCTATGGGGTGTGCATGCTTTAGGTCCAGCCCAGCACAGTACATAATTCTAACAAACCAGCACAAACATAGCTCTCCAAACCCAAGAGACAGAACCCGAGATGACTTTGTTTAAAAAAAAAGACCTGTGCTTATTGTTCTCTGCTCGCCTATACAGTACAGTAACACTCGCTGTACAGTAAATATCATCATAGACATCAAGTATAGGGCTCGATAGGATACAATGTATGTCACTTTGTCTATGAGACTTTATTTTACACTGTGCAGTCAGTATAAACATGGCACAACAAGCAGGATGATATACTGTTAATACCAATGACAGCTCATACAGATACGACTCTGTAATCCCCGAGGGAAGGGACGTTATCCCCGCCCGCGTCAGGAGGACCAATCAGATAAAAGTCACTCTTGTTAAGTTCCGGTTCAGCGTGGTGATTGGATGATTCTATATCATAAGATGATGGTTCAAGTTAAAGTTTGTTTTAGGTAAATAACACAAAAGCCAACATGGAAATACACATTAGTATCAGTCTACCTTCCGCCCTCGAGCCAGCTGGAGTGGCATAACCAGTCAGCTAGTAGATTTACTCAGATGTGACATGAGGGCATGAGTAAGCCCTGAATCACTCAGGCTTAACGTCGAAGCCTCCTCATAAAATCTGTCATGTCGCAGATGTACACTGTGGCGGCTGAAAGCGTATCGGCATGTGAAATCGTCCCTGCTCTTCACTCTTTACACGCTGCATTACTGTCTGCGCTAACGCCAATGTTTTCCTGTCACTTGATGCATCAAAACTGAAAAGTCAGACGTCAGCTGCGATTTGTTCAAATCTTTCCGGAATGACAATCAGGACACCAGAGCATCTTGTGTGTGTGCCGGTGGTGCGCACGTGTGTGTGTGTGTGTGTGCGCTTGTCAGACATGGGTTTCAATGTAGGAGTGTGTGTGCGAGAGTGAGGGAGTCAAGGGCGGGGCGGGGTCTGATTCGGCTGTTGTGACTGGCTCCTGAGAGAACAGCTCCTGATAGGCTCTCTTCCACTCCTGGAACTCTGCCGACGACAGCTGGGGATTGGCCAGCAGCCTGTCAATCAGCGCTAGCTCCCCCTCCCTGTCCTATGGGGATGCAGAAACACAGGAGGGGCGGGTCACTTCGCTACCACTACGCTGTAAAACGCACACACATGGAAAGAGAGACACACAGTTAAAGGAATACACAGCGTTGTTGGGAGAGTGGACCAGTGGTCAGTTCATCTGTTAAAACTTCTGTAGGTAACTTTTTTTTTTCCTTCATAATTTTTTACAAGCCACAAATACACACAAGAGGGTCCAATCAAAGCTCAATGCACTGAGGAAAAATTCGCTCTCTTGGGCTGTGCCCGGCGGCGAAATCTCATTCATTAAAATGCAACTGGCAGGAGTCAAACAATCAATCACCTCATAGAAACATCGCAATCTCAGTCCAATCACATCTATTGCACATGCACATGCACTGCTGCCGTGCACATTTGCTTTCCCCGCCCCACAAAACCCCCCCCCCAAAAAAACTACCTTAGCTATAGTAATTCAGCTTAGTTTACTGTAGCTACGGTGCATCCACATCAGTGCCACATGTATGAGCGTGCATGTGCACAGGGGCGACTCGGACGAGGTGGCAGATCTCAGGTCGGTGACGTTTGAGTCCAGATTTTTGACCACAGTCTAAAAAAAAAAAAGTTACCTACACGAGCGTTAATTGATTAGAACATGAACGCCACGATCACCTTCGTGTGCCCGGTGGATTATTGGCTGCTGACGCCGTGATAGTTCAGAGTGTTAGTGGGCAACAAGCATTATCTCAAAAGTGGGAACTGTTATCAGCTCTACAACTAAATCGCAATTAATCTTGTATCACTTTTACACCAAGCAAGCAAGTTTTACATGTTTTATTTTATTTTTTTTTATTAATTTTATTTATTTATTTATTTATTGGAAAAACTGGGATTACACGCAAAAAAAAGTCAGGTAACGCCTATTACATTAGTGGAAACCCTGTCAGAGCGACCCGTTTACACCCCTGCTGTTCAGAGCCGAGGAAGATAATAACCAGAGATGGGGACTTGAGTCACTGCGACTTGGACTCGAGTCGACTCGAGTCGCTGTTTTAATGACTTGTGACTTGACTTGACAAAAAATAAAAAACTTGAGACTCGGCTTGGACTTGGAAGTTTAAGACTTGGGACTTGACTCGACTTGAGACACAATGACTTGAATGACTTGATTGTTGTTCATTTCATGTTTTCAGTTTGAATATAAAATATAAAATAAATATTTCTAGCCTGTAATATTACCCGGTATATGAGCGCACGCTGGGAATGGTGCTGTAATGATTGGATAACGACCCTGTCAATCAGTCATGCCCTCTCTACCCATTCTGCCGAGTCAGTGCTTGTAAATGAGCTAATAGCCTATTACCCTGTTAGTTGATAGTCAGCTTAGCTAACATTAGCATGATACAAGCATGGATACGAGATGCTTTGCGTGTGATTTATAGTCTCTTACTGACTATTGGCGAGTTAGTGCATGACATGTAGGGCCTGATTGACGCTAGGAAAGCAGATCAATAAAACAGAGCAATAAAGCAAAAAGTCATATTTTTTAAACAAGTTAACTAAATTGGCCGATAATATTATTTGATAGTTACTAATATCTTATATTTTCTGTTTATTAAGACCGGATTCTGCAGGTAAGATTGTAATAATGTGACTTGACTTGACTTGACACAACCTGTGACTTGACTTGACTTGACTTGCCCAAGAAAAAATTACTTGGGACTTACTTGAGACTTGAAGGTTAACACTTGAGACTTACTAGAGACTTGAAGGTTAAGACTTGAGACTTACTTGAGACTTGAAGGTTAAGACTTGGGACTTACTTGAGACTTGAAGGTTAAGACTTGAGACTTACTTGAGACTTGCACATGGGTGACTCGATCCCATCTCTGATAATAACCCAGAAGTGTTGCAGGGCTCAGAACAAACGACTGAAATGCAGGTTTACCCGATTACACTGAGCTCAGGTCCTGGACAGCAGTGGGATTTTAGGTCATTTTAGGTATTAGGTGATATGGGGCTAAGTCTGGCAGTTTTGTGTAGGAGACCGGTCAAGTTGACATGAAATACAATACACGAGTAAGTGTTTTAAACGACTGAGGATGACTTTTCTTGTTCACATGAGAAATGAAAGCGGTCGGGCAGTGGGAGACTTTGCACCGCTGAAAATCAATACAGAGGAGGATTACGTTATTGCTCACTTGAAGGCGTTCCAAAAATAAACCTAGCCGCATCAGCAATATTGAGTTAATAACATTTCATTGTTAAAGTTCATGATTTTACAGGCAATATAGTAAAACCTCTAAGCTACTTTTATTACTTGAAGGTCAGTTTTACAACTTTGGATAATGCTAGACCCATCACTCAGCTGGTGCAGAGGTTTTCAAAGTGGGGCCTGGGGACCTCCAAGGGTCCTTGAGGGGCTTCCAGAGGGCCTGAATGATACAGAGTTCAAACTCACTAATTTTCCAGAATTTTTGAAGGACATATTCAATGACTTACAGCATGTGAACGTTAGCTATTGCTCACATAAAGTCTTACAATGATTAGCATCTTCAAAATTATAAAAACCGTGTGCAATTGACATCTCAAATTACACGTTAACAAAACATTATGATGAAACTGTAGCAGCTGAACAGAATCATTACGTTTAGCCACGGTGACTGCAGCTTCTATAACAACTTTATAAGATACTTGATACTCATTTTATATTTTTCAGTTTCTGTATTGCAATGAAAAAAAGAAATCATATAATATCATAACACATTAACAATATGCAAACATGTTGCGAACAACGTGTTGATCAAAGCGTTCATTTTGCATGTTTTTGACCTGTTTGGCGTTCCATACACAGCTTACTACAGAACACCAGTGGCTAAAAACGTGGAATGTGCGCCTAGGAAAACATTTTGATATGTAATCCTAATTTTCCAGGATTTTGCTAATATTTCCTGGGTTAAGGTTAGGGTTTGATCAGTTTTCAATTTTTTCCAGGGGTTTTCCGCGACTGGAAAACAACTCTATACATTTTCCAGATTTGGGAACCCTGTGGATACTGTAATTTTACTAGAATTGAATTCACTAGAAATCAATAGAATATTGAAAAAAAAAAAACATGAATGATTATTTTAACATTTTTTAACCTGATCATTTTGAAACTGCATGCCAGTGTTCAAGTATCACATCTAGGGTTGCAAAGGTGTGGAAAATTTCTGGTAAATTTCCGGAAACATTCCGGAAACTTTCCATGGGAAGTTCAGCTGGGGAATTTTGGAAATTTTGTTTTGTCATAAGCAGACATGCGTGCAAACTAATGACATTTTTGACTTTGACTTATTTTGAGTAGATTTTTTTTTTCTCAGTCCTTCAAGATTGATGGTGGATAAATGAATAGAAATAGGCTCAATGAATGGATGAGCACTCCTCAGTCAGCAGCTAAATCAAACTATAACCTGCATTTTTATATGAAAACTGTATTTCTAAGAAAACTGGTTAGCAGAAAGCAGAAGAACCAGCATCACAGTGGAGCTTGCTGGCTGATAGAAAGCCTCTTAAATAGCTACTAAACACATTTTGACTTATTTTTTCCAGTTAAACTTTAATACCATAGGTCAAATATATTTACCCCAGTCATATCATCAAAACCTCCTTGGTTGTTTTAACCAGGATTATGCTGCAAGACGTTTTTTCTTCAACTACACTAAGTTCCCGCTTATAGGCCAACACGCAATTTTGCAAATTTCCAGATTACTCCTGTAAATTCCCATATATTCCCATTAATTCCCATGGCAAGTTTCCGACTTTGAAAATTCCCGGAATTTTGCAACCCTAATCACATCGTAAGAATTGAATATTAATCTTTTTTTTTAAATCAGGCTCCCTAAATTCACTTCATATAGGGGTCTACATTTTATAAACGTGAGCTTGGGGCTGTTTGAAGTATACTGAAGTGTTAGCACTGAGAATTGGAGTGAATGAGGGACACTTGGATGACTTTGGTGTCTATGTTCTCACCGCTTGATGGGAAAGTTGACCAACAGGCCAATCTCCCAACACTCTTGGTGTTTTCCTTAAAGAGACGCCAGACAAGGAACAAACATGTGAGAGGAGCTACTCCACCCAAGCTCTACCAGCAGACAAGGGCAGGCCAAGCCACAGACCCTCGCAAAACGCTACAGCTACACACACAAGCAACAAAGCCACACGCCCTGATGAGACATCACAGCCTGTGTACAGTATAGAAGCGACAAAGATACAAACTCTCGAGACACAAAAAAGGACAACACAGCAAAGGAGCCATTCACAGGCGACAGAGGCAACCAGCCCGGTGACACAACCATGCTCATGTAGCATGAAGCCACACACAGGCTGCTGAGCGAAGCCAGACAGAGAGACTCAACCCAAAACCGAAGAGACAGACTCGGACAGATGGCTGCACCAAAACTAACAGGACAGACACGTCTTCCAGCGTATGTGCATGAGTGTATGTGATGTGAGTGTGTGTGCATGCTCATGTGCTTGTCTGTACATCAGGGTTAGAAATTAATGGAGGCTCGGGGGCAAACATTCCCACGAAAACCCATGAAATTCGAAATGTGTGGGCAAACATGCTGGCCAAGAATTTTTGGGCGAATCTGCTTTTCCATTTCACCTTGCTCGCATTTCACTCATCAAATTGTCATATATTCACACGGACACGGAATGAGGGATGAGATGATTTGTAGGAGCCTGTGACTTGGCGAATTCTGGTCCGCGCAGAAAAAAAAAAAAAAAGCTTTTTTAAATTTTGTTTTTGTGGAAATAACCACGTATGCAGGCTGAGGCAGGAGAAAATGTAGGCACGGTGCAGCCAGCAGTACAAGAGGATGCTGACCCAACATAAACTACTGCATCAACGAAAAATAAAACATTCAAAATTGTAAAAAAAATGAATAGTTTAGAGGTAGAAGATGCACTGGTTGGGGACAGAGGGGAAGGTAAATGGCACTACCCTCTTTTGCAAGGCCTGTCACGAGTTTCCGGCGGTGGAAAAGAAATATGGGCGATGTGATCTATTGCTTAGTGGTGCAAACTGGGTGTTTGTTCGCCAATATGCAATGTAATTACAGTGAAATTGCCTCAAAAAGGATGAAAACTCCTCTAAAAATCACATGAAAGCGGCAAAAAATGCACTCTAAAAAAAGTTTAACTCTTACCCTGGTGCACATGCTTATATCTATGTGTGCATGAGCATAGTCCTGTGTGTGTGTGTGTTGTGCAGCATGTGTTCATGTTTGTGTGTGTGTGTGTGTGCATGTGTGTGTGTACGAGTGTGATCCTTACCTTCAGCGTGGAGGTCAGTATACGGAGGCGGTGCAGGCGGTCGTTGAGCTGAGGGTCGGCGGCCCGTCGGAGGAACGACTGCCTGAACTCGGACTGCCCCTTGACCTCCGACCCGCGGCCCAGAGGACACACGCCGCCCTGCTCGCACGCACGGAACAGGTCACCGAGCGACGCCCCCTCACTCCCACCTTTGCAGAAAAGAAGAGTCCAGCACACGCAACAGTGATTTCAACGCTCCTCTCCCTCGCTGTTCTACTTTATTTTCACAAATTCTCACATGATTTGCACAGGCACAGAGAGGCTGTTTAAAATATCATCGGCTTGGGTTATATCCCACTGCAACCACTGGAGGACAGCAGCACACACATGACCAACTTGTGCTGCCACTGTACATTCACCTGTTAGTCACAGAGAGAACAGCAATGATAGCAATCGCACTCTCTCTCTCTTTCTTTCTGCCTTTCAGATGCATTCTCTTTTCCAATTTCCCCTTTTCATGCCTGCAATGTTCCTGTGTTTCTTTGCCCTGCACACCGCCTGTTTACGCTTACAGTTTTTGTTTCCTCTGTAGGCTCTTTCGGAAAATCCATTCCTACCCGCACACATCCCCCTATTTAATTAGATTGGCCTTATCTATGCAATGTTGTGCTCTTGCCGTTTCTCCCGGCGCCCCCTCGGGTGCACCTCGGCAACTTGTGCACTAACGTCTCATTTGCTTCAGTGTACGGATCAGCATATGGCTTAAGTGTTTCAAAATGCACCTGTCTGCCCCGCATTGCTGTGCTACTGCGATTTTTTTTATTTATTTATTTTTTTTATTTTGGCAAACATCTGCATTTTTCTCATTTTCACTCCCCGTGTTGGTTGTAATACAGTGTGAGAGTATTTTCCCTCTCTGCTCTGTCTTGATGCTCGCCCACCATAAAAACTGTTTTGATTTGCCTGCTGGTGAAAGCGCAGCTCTGCCTTACCCTCGGATAATTATGTATTCACGAGCATTATTCGCGCCTCGTGTTTTGCACTGCATGCCTATTACCGCGTCTCCATCAGAGGCACTTTACTGACCAGTGTGTGTTTGCTGTTCCTCCCTGGCGGGGGGCGTGAGGAGTGTGTGTAGGTTGCTGTCTCGTGGCAGTGTGAAGCTGCGGGGTTTCCCTCCCTGGGTTGCCATGGGAATGAGCCTCTGCATCGCCATGGGCAACGGGACATTCCTCTGTGCGGGGAGAGTGTAGACTCCACCCACAGTCATGGTCCCGCCCCCCGGGCCCGGCTCGGTGAACACGGCATCCTCTGTGATGAAAAAAGAGGCGAACGAGTGATTAAATAACAATGAAACGTTTTGTGTGACTCGGTTAAAATCATCAACATGACTCAGCGGCAACGCGGCGTCACAGATGGACGACGAACCGCCAACCTCGACTTTTAGTTTCCAGAGAACGATTGATAAGCCTCGCAGCATTGAGCTACAGTGTGCAGCTGTGATTATTGTTGTAGAAGTCTACCATCTCTGCATCTACGGTGCATTACTCCAGCAACAGACCTGCACAATACATCAGTCAATGTCAAATCTCAATATGGTTCGCACTTCAGACCCCCCAACCCCACCCCCTCACACACACACCCAATCCCTAATGAAGCATTTCGAGAGTGTGTAAGCACTTAACAAATGCTAACAGCAATAAGCACATATCAGCATAAAACTAAAATAATTAAATAGTTAACCCTTTATCGGGCAAGTGACTATTTTTGGTAATTTAAAAATTTTTACATATCAGGCCCATCCCCTGTCTCAATTAGTTCAATAATCATTTGGTCTTCACCCAGCCAATCAGCAAAGATCGCTCTACATCCCAGGTCACATGATTGTGGCATTTGACCAATCTCATTGGCTTTGATTTTCTATAGGAAAATGAAAATTTTAGAAAAATTTTATAAAAGTAATAAAGTCCTGTCATGTTCACTAATAACAGTCTAGGTTGTTTTTTTGAATTTCAAAGTATTTCAACGAGTGCCCTATAAAGGGTTAATTCCAAATTTGGGAGAGCACACTGAACAATGCTCTCCACAAACTGAATTCACTGTTAATAAAAATCAAAGTTAATCTCATACGTGCCATATTATCCTACTATTAGTGTATAAGAAAGTATATGAGGACTGTTTATTCACTTTTATAATCTCTATGTTGTTATTGTGAGTGTTGCTTGCTTTGTTATTCTACATTACACAAGATATATATAGGTCACATGAAAATTAACAAGAAAATATCCACTATTTAGGAAATTAGGTTTGATTTAAAGAACAAAATAAAAATATGCAGGTATTTTAATTTTTGTTTGACAAAATTATTCATTCATACATTCCCAGACCAGTTCATTTGTATTTTTTAGACTTATGCACTTAAAGTGATGATGTTTTTTTTTTTTTTTTTTTTTTACCCTAAAAAAAAAAAAAAACAAATTCTGTGGTTTGAACATTACCCAGTGGTCCAGTCTGTAGGTAGTGCAGACCAGCCTCGGTCAACGGGGTCTCAATCAGGTCCTGCCAGGAGCGTCGCTGGGACGAGGAGGAGCGTCCCGGGGAGCCTGTCTCGCTGCTGCCCCCCGCAGGACTGGAGCGGTACTGCAGGAAAGAGCGGGCACGGAGAGGCGGAAGGAATCAGACATTGATGGATTGTGTTTTCCAGCGATGTTATTAACCACTGTGAAAGTAAAGCTGTTAAGGGAATAGACCGGGTGTTGGGGAAACTGGCCCGTGATCAGAAGCTAGACAACAAAATAATTCATGTGTTCTCAGTAGATCATTCGCAGTGATGCTATGTGCTTATGTTTGATAACAGGCCATTATCATTACTATCATTATGCAAGAAAAACAACCTTTTATTAAAAACAAAACAAACTTTTTTTCATTACATGGACTGCAGATTCATACATTTCACATTTAAAAAAAGCAAAATATAATTAACTCCGCAGCAGTAAATGTGAAATGAGAAACTATTTGAAGCATAAAGTTAAAGTCCCATCCAGGGAAATTGTACATCTTAATGCATATCTTATGACTTCATTCTGCGCCAGGAAATAAAGATGCCAACATTTCACAAAATTTGGAGTCCCACTTCTCCACCCATCCCATCAAATAAAACCATTTCTCTCCGAAACCGAAACCTCCCCACACAATCTCCCGCCTAAACATCCTGTTATGACAGGAAACACATAAAGTCAATCAAGTTCGATGCCAATCACGCCCTGCGTTCCAAATCGCAAATACTTATACTTTTTACTTTTAGTATGTACTGCAGCTGCCCTTACCAAGTATGTAGTTTAGTATGAAATATGCATGCTAATTCTTTTTTTTCCCCTACTAAATAGTATGGTAATATAAGTATTCACTGCAAAAACGCAAAATCTTACCAAGATTATTTGTCTTATTTCAAGTCAAAAATGTCTTATTTCTAGTCTAATATCTCATTACACTTAAAATAAGACATGATCACCTCAGAAGTAAATTTTCACTTGTTTGTGAATTTTTGTGAATTTTTGTTTGTGAATGTTTGTGAATTTTTCAAGTGAATTTTCACTTGAAACAAGTGAAAATTTGCTTGTTTCATTGGCAAAATTTGCCAGTGGAAAAAGTGAAAATTCACTTGAAATAAGTGAAAATTAGCTAGAAACAAGAAACAAATTTTGCCAAAGAAACAAGCAAATTTTCACTTGTTTCAAGCAAATTTTCACTTGAAACGAGAGACAATTGTCTAAAAACAAGTTACTTCTGAGGTGATCATGTCTTATTTTAAGTGTAATGAGATATTTTGACTAGGAATAAGACATTTTTGACTTGAAATAAGACAAATAATCTTGGTAAGATTTTGAGTTTTTTCAGATTTGGAATGCAGGGACGGTCTTTATTTTAATTGATCACCATCACGAACCTCCACAGGATCACATCGGTACTGCAGGTCGCTGCTGTTGCTGCCCCCTGGCTTCCTGCCACTGTGAGTGGTGCCTCCTCCTAGAGGGCCGGGGTGGTACTGCGGATCCCCGCCCCCGACGGTGGGATCTCCGCACAGGAAGTCCTCCTGGGAAGAGCGGGAGCGAGAAGTCTCCGTGGAAGACAGTCGGGTGGTCCTGCCTTCCAAGTAGGCGCTCATCTGAGAGGAAGGAGGGGGCGAGACGTGGGAGACATCAATCGATCGCCCCATCTGATTCAATTGTATCGACACCCTTCAAAGACAGTCTTGACGCTGGGGAGCCAGCTGCCCACCAGGAGAGTACGGTGATGAGAAAAATGTGTGTGTGTGTGTGTGTGTGTGTGAGAGAGAGAGAGAGAAAGAGAGAACGTGGCAGCATGTTTGAATTTTGTAGATGTGTGTGTGGGACAAAGAGAGAAAGAGAGAGAGCAAGACAAAGCAAAAGAGTATAACAGTGTGTATGTGTATGGGTGTGTGTGTGTGTGCATTAGAGAGACAAAAAACGAGTGTGTGGGTGTGTTTATGAGTCGGGTCCGGTTCCACAGTGGTGCATTAGAGTGCACTACACCCTCAGATAAAATCAATCCACCCTCGGTTTTAAATGTCTGCTTTTCCCCCCATCCCTGCACATGGCTGATCAAGTGCGTCCGAGTCATGCAATTTCAATTTTTTCGCCTAATTTTCACGGTGCAGATAAGCACTTCACACGTAAAGATGTCTGCGATATGATAAACAAATCCGCCTCGAGCCCAAAATGCCGCTTGAATGACGTTGAGCGCAGCCAGTTAAGCTGCTTACAAGTCAGCCTAAAACCAGCATGCAGTGTTATACGCTCAGGCTAAATAGCTTTAAATCACTGCGACTGTATTCATTTAGGTGTTGCAGTATGGCAGCTGTTTTGCCAAACCAGCTGTTCAAAGTGCAGATAACTGGAGATGAGTGTTTGAAATGAACTTTCTGTCTCACCTGACAAGAGCTGCTAAACTAAATAAAATGACCCGCCAAGCAGAACCGGCACGACACAATTTGCCGGAGATATTTGCCATTTTAATTGGTATTTCATGCACTGTGCGCTAATTTAATTTCACTCACCAAGTTAGCCACTATTGCGGAATTCAAATTGCAAGACGGCGTTTGGA
The DNA here is from genome assembly GCF_902150065.1 of Myripristis murdjan. Lineage (NCBI taxonomy): Eukaryota > Metazoa > Chordata > Actinopteri > Holocentriformes > Holocentridae > Myripristis > Myripristis murdjan. The sequence continues at coordinate 5,978,221 of NC_043999.1, read as the reverse complement.
AACATACTTTCAAAGTCTGCGAGAGGGCAAAAATCAGAAACTGTGTAGAACCAAACTTTTTAAATTTTATCAGCTAAAAAAAAAAAAAAAAAAAAAGTGAGCAGACAGTCTGGCTCGTGGTCCTTACTGATTTATCTGGCGGAGGCAAAGTTTGCTGACATTTGGTGCTTGGCAGGTGGTAATTCCAGACCCTGCTGCAGACAAAAGATAATGAAATAAGCGACTATGCCAGTGACATATCACATATCTTCTGTTATTTTTGTACTTTATTGTACTCCCAGCTAAAAATACTTGCCCTGAGATGAAAAAGGTTTTATATGCGGAGCAAAGTAGTTCCAGGGTCAATTATAGTGCCATTTATTAGTCCAATTACGCCAAATTTAGATCTACTCCTTGAGGCTAAATTGGCAATAACTAAACTGTCTGCGGAGGATGGCAGCACACGCTGAGCATGAGTCTGCTGATGGAAAATGTGTGCCCGCGCTCTGAGTTCGCTTTCATGTGTACATACTGTATGTGTCTCTGAGCATGTGTGTGTGTGTGTGTGTGTGTGTGTGTGTGTGTGTGTGACTCACTGATGGAGGCCGTGGGTAGGTATCATAAGGAGGCGGGGGGCTGTCCTGTTTGGGGCTGGCGGTGGCATCATCCTCATGTTCACTCTCACTCCAGTAATCTGCAGAAGACACAGACACATCGAGTCAGAAACACTATCCATCCATCCATCTATCTATCTATCTATCTGTCTATCTATCTATCTATCTATCGATCTATCTATCTATCGATCGATCTATCTATCTATCTTATGTGCCTGTATGTGTATGATTCTATGATGAAGTACAAATAGCACATCCACTTCCTTCAAAAGTCACCCATTTCATCTTCTATGGATCTTTGTTGGGTCAATTTTAGAAACTTACTCACATGTTCTGTTTGCTGGATAATCACAGGTGTGTGATGTTACACACATCGTGGTATGTTATTGATATTGGTTTGTTTACTGGCGGTGCATTCGTACATGAAGAGGCGGTTTCAAGTTTCTTATTTTGGTTGATTTTAGGTCTGCAGGTCTCTGTGTTGGGTTTTGTCTTAGGTTGCTGCACCCAAGTTGTCCTAAAATGAATAAAGTCTGAACTGTACTTACCCTCTACTTATTTGTACTTTTTGTATATTGTTGTATATTGTATACAGGTTGTTAGGGTTAGGAAAGTCATATATTCTTTCTATTTTATCTTTATTTTTATTTTATTTTATTTTATTTATTTGTTTTTTATTATTATTATTATCGTTATTATTATTATTTATTATTTTTATTTTATTTTATTTTATTTATTTGTTTATTATTATTATTATTATGGTTATTATTATTATTTTATTTTTTCTTTTTTATTATTTTTTTTTTTTTACTTGCACAGTGCTGGAGTTGTTGCAATTACATTTCACTGCTGCTGTACCTGTACATTCATGCATGTGACGAATAAATCTTGAATCTTGAATCTTGAATCTGAACTGAACTGAACTGAACTGGTGAGGCCCATATATTTACAATTTAAGAGTTGTCTATAATACGCAGTACAAATACACAGCTCTCCATAGAATTGCACGGGAATCCAGTCACAAACCACACAAAAAAACACCTTACATTTGGAAGTCATATTAGAAAAATCACTCAGATGCTACCTATTAATTAATTAAGATTAATTGTGAAATCCATTACAAAAGTCTATGGGATACAACAGAGCATGCACCGCTCAGTTAATTAATTTTTAGCCGGGTTGTCAGCGCACAAACGCCACGATTGTCTGCTGAGGTATTAGAGAGATGTTTGTTTTCTATACTGTGGGCCTGTAAAGCCCTTTGAGCCTGCAAACAGTCATTACAGGCTATAAATGCACTTGAAGTTAAACTGGAACCCTCCGTCCACCACACACCACCCTGATTCAAGTGCCCTTGAGCAAGTCACTCAGTGATGCCTCACCCTGCTCCTGGCGTATCCTCTCTCGCTCGGCATAGCCCACGGCGGCCATGTTGAGACGACTCAGCCACCTGCAGGACACGCCAAAAGGAAGAAATTTACGATTTTGTATGGTTTTTTTGGGGTTTTTTTTTAACCCAAACTCATGATAAAATGTAATAAAAATGACAGAGGGAAAACTAACTTTGAGACAAAGAAACCACCAAAGAGCTCATAAAGCATTTTTACCCACTCAAAACACCAAGTTAACAAACTCCCGAGTGCACTGGAAATCAAAATTATATGACATCAAAAATTAATTAAAGAGAGAGAATGGCACAGAAATAACAAAATCTGTTAATAAGAAGCGCGGGGAAAATTAAAATGGCCCGACCGCAAATAATGACGGCGCGAGGACCCAGAGTGTGTGGAGTGTGTTGGAGAGCGAGAAAGGGAGATAAAGAGCAAGAAAGAGCAGCAGGATACAAAAAGAATAAGTATGGAAATCGTCGTAATGATGAGGACTGGGCCTGCTGAGAGGCCCCTCGCTGTGGTGAGTATCACACTTTAAAAATATCCATCTGAACAAGTCATTCTTATTTTTCGAGAGGTAAGTGAAACAATCTGCCGGCGGAGTGAGATCATTCCGACTTGCTCCCGGTGCAAATCTCCTCGTTTCAGGAATTTTCTTGAATACGAGAGGAGTAATCTGCCTTCTGGCAAAACACTGTCTCCAAATAGAGTTATTTAGAGTGGAATTTATAGGAAAATCCCACCCTCAGACACAATGAATCACTCTTAAAAAAGAAAAAAAGAAAAAAAAAAAAAAAGGACTGGTGACTTGCATTGTGTTTCCGGTGCTGTCTTGTTGTTTTTGGATGTAATTCTGCTTTTCAGACACGATCCACGCCGAGAGCAGCTGCAGCTGTTGGTAAGAACTGAGCTCTCTCTCTTCTATGCTGGATTTCTCTCTGTGTGTTTGTTTAACATCACTGCAAATCACTGATAATACAAAGTTTTTGTGTGTGGGGCAGGGTTTCTGTTGTAGACAGTGTTGGGATTACTCACCAATTACTCACAAAACTAATAAGTTACAATTACTAATTACTTATGTAAAAAAGTAATTTTGATTACTACTCAATTACTGCTGCAGGAGAGTCATTCAATTACTGGGGAAAGTAATTTTTATGATTACTTTCTTTCTTTTCTTAAATCCTCTTATTAATGCACATATTTTTGCATTGCTGTTGCAGTGTGGACATTGCTGTCAAATTTCATCTATCATTAGCTGGGTTTCCATCCAAATATATTGAAATTTTTTAGCGAATTTTGTCAAAATGCGCAAAAGAAAATGCGAATTGATGCCTGTTTCCATTAGTTTTGTTTTGCGATTATTGGGAGGAGAGTGCGCTGTGAGATGACGTCATAAGATAGTGTCTGTGTGTCGCCACTGAGCAACAACAAACACTCAGCTGACACTCAACAGCTGATCAGGGACAGATTCCTGCTGAACTTGTCGGCTCTTGGGAGAAGTCTGGTTACTATTTTGGCAGCGCTAACTTCGTACCGAACCATCCTAAATAAGGAATAAGAGACTAATAATAATAATAATAATAACTAATAATAAGACTGTAGCGTAGAAGTGTGACGTGGTATCCGGTCCAGTCATCGGTTATTCGCAAAACCTGTTTCCACAGCAAAAAGTCACATTTTCTTTTATCGATACGCTGAGAAATCCACCCCCTCCAAGCGTAAAAACTTTTTTGCGAATTTTCGGCCGTTTTTCGAATTTCTGGCGTTTCCATCAAAGTTTTTTTTTTTTTTCGCAATTTCTAAAAATGCGAATAAAAATAGGTGGATGGAAACCCAGCTACTGTCAGTGTTGGGCACGTTACTTTGAAAAAGTAATTCATTATAGTTTAAAGTAGTGATGCCAGCTTGTCCAGGTGGGGAATTGAACCCCCGGTCTTCTGTACGGCAGGCAGAGATATTATCCACTCTGCCGTCGGGGAACACGTATGCTTTTTGTAATTTGTGCTCAGTCATTCTCCATGCATGTTGATAAGTTACGAAAAACTGCAAAGTCCGACCGGTTTGAAAATTGACACACCGCTTTTTCTCCACAAGACGCACATTTTTCGAATAGGATAATAAAATAATAATAATTAGTAGTAGTAAGTAACGGCTAGTAACAGCGCATTTTATTGTCAGTAACGGTAACGGCGTTGTAACGGGGGAAACAGTCATTTCTTTGATTACTCGTTACTGATAAAAGTAACGCCGTTAGTAACGCCGTTTCTTTGTAACGCCGTTACTCCCATCACCGGTTGTAGATTGTGACATTTTTCTTCCCACGAAACACCACTGGCGCTCAAACAACAAAACTGCACCAGAAATTTAAATCACCCGTCCAAACGTTTATAGTGTCGCTGTGTTACAGGCTGGAATTTCCCTTTAATTGCACTGAAACTATGCCACCAGGGAGGGACAACAACATTTAAACTCGACTAACGGAGCCTGACTTGTTGTCGTTGTTGATCGTTCAATGCATGTAAACAGGACCCTTCAAGAGGATTATGCTGCAAAATGATGCTTATGATATACAGTAGAAGCACATTAATTTTCCACTACGGGAATAACGAACACAAGGCAGGCCTCTTGCCACCCAGGGAGTTTGCCCTTCCCACGCTGCACAACCTTCGTCTGCGTTTAGCACATGATATTTTACCTGTTCATGTCATCCACTCCATCTGCTGCGAAGTAGAAGCTCTTGACCTTGGGATGACACGCTTTAAAAGCACTGCGGAGAGATGAGGGGGGGAACATGCAGTTATTCCTGCAAGCACAAATATATATACATACGCTACGTGAAAGCAAGTACACCATGCATACACACACAAGTATATACACATAAGTATGCTAGAGCCATAACTGCAAGAAAACCCCAAGAATCAAGAGAGATATAGGCTATCTATCTATCTATCTATATTTAATCCAGAGCATATTTGATCATGGGGTATTGAGATATACCATATTCAGGATATTCTTGAGTCTGTATTTTTCTTAGTCTCAATTTGACTTCATTTAGTATATGAGCATATATGGGTTCAATATTTTTGACAAGAATATGAACCTATCTGTAGCATATCAGCACTTTTTTTTTAAAATTATGCTGGAATACTGAGAACATACATGGCTGATATGCCTATTATACCGTTAACAGATATGATCATATATGCCAAAAATCTGGAAATACCTATAACTACTAGGGTTGCAAAGGTGTGGAAAATTTCTGGTAAATTTCCGGAAACATTCTGGAAACTTTCCATGGGAAGTTCAGCTGGGGAATTTTGGAAATTTTGTTTTGTCATAAGCAGACATGCGTGCAAACTAATGACATTTTTGACTTTGACTTATTTTGAGTAGATTTTTTTTTTTTCTCAGTCCTTCAAGATTGATGGTGGATAAATGAATAGAAATAGGCTCAATGAATGGATGAGCACTCCTCAGTCAGCAGCTAAATCAAACTATAACCTGCATTCTTATATGAAAACTGTATTTCTAAGAAAAGTGGTTCGCAGAAGGCAGGAGAACCTACTCAAAACCTCCTTGACTGGATGTCGTCTGTGGGCTCAGATGGAGGCCGAGCCGTGTGGAAATTCAACTCAATTTGTATTAAATCTGGTTGTTTTAACCAGGATTGTGCTGCAGGACGGTTTTTCTTCAACTACATTAAGTTCCCGCTTATAGGCCAACACGCAATTTTGCAAATTTCCATATTATTCCTGTAAATTCCTGTTAATTCCCATATATTCCCATTAATTCCCGTGGAAAGTTTCCAACTTTGAAAATTCCCGGAATATTGCATCCCTAATAACTACAGTATCAAAGTGGTCCCATGCTGGAATTTGATATGCTCCAAAATATGAAACACTCGAGTGCCATGATCGGAGGGTATTCACCATGGATATCATCATGTCATGGTATCTGGGGATATTAAAAGTATCTCTGGATTCTTGTTTCATATTTTTCTCAAGGACTTACTACTTCTTGCGACATTCACTGGCCCGGTCGATCTTAAACTCTGGGAGACTGACGAAGCCCTCCGCCTTCTCATCCTAAATGAACAGAGAGAGGAAAGGCAGAGAGCAGAGCAGATAAATAATGAGCTGATGGGAAGTGGGAAGGAAAGACAGAAAATGTTAAAGACCCCTCAAGGTGAAAAATGACTCTTTTGAGCGGTGAGGCGCCGCATCAGACCATAAAGTGCTCCGGTGAGATTGAAACAGTTCACAGAGCTCATGGAAATGTTACTTTATAGAAATGTACGCTTGAAACAGGCGGAAACCTTGTCTGTCTCCACTCTCATAAACATGCGGTGAGGTTTTGATGACTCATCCTGTACCTGAGGGTGTAATATTTGGATTAGCAGGCTCAGGGTGCTGTGCTGCAGGCTCGTCTTCAAGGTAACCTGCATGCAAAGTCCTCTACATTTGCCTTTCAGAAACTTGCACGGCTCACGGTAAAGTACAGCGAGCACTCTTTTGGATATATTTCATCACCGTCTCACATTCAGTCTTAAACTTGTTTCTGTTTAAAAGTAACAGCTCAAAAGTCTGCCAGTGGGACGAGCAAATCCCACTTGTTTCCTATGCAGTTTCACTTGTGTCAGAACCTTTCTTGGGAACAAGTATAAATATGTTGAAATAAGGCCGAAAATGGCACATGAGCCCACTAGGATCACGAAAATGACACTGGTTTCAAGGAAATTCTGTAAACAAGCTGATTAGCTCTGGAAACAAGAGGGATTATCTCATCCCACGGGTAGATTTTTTTTTTCCCACTTTTTTAGGCAAAACAAAATTCTATATGAGAAAAAATGGACATTTTTGCAGCGTGCTTCTTCATTTTATTTTATCTCATTTCATTTTATATTCCCACTTCCACATTCACCACCAAATCTACGACTCCAGTCAAAGCCACTTTAAATCCAGCCTTTACTTTGGATCATCCTTATGAACTGAGTTGCAATTTCAACTGTGTGTGTGTCCATAACAGCAATGCTACATATTCGGATGGGGGGATTGGGACGGTGACGGTAAAAGAGAAACTCGCCTCCTCGTTGATGTACCAGTACAGGCAGGTGTCCTTCAGAACAAACCAGTACTTCTTCCATTTCTGGGAGAAGTAACCCTTGGCGTCCCTCTTCCTCCACAGCCAGCCCTCACAGTCTCCTCTGCCCAGCGCTTTGCAGGAAACACGCCTCCGACTCAGCGAGGCCAAACCTCGGCCTGGGCGGACACGGGGACAAGAAGGGGGTGGCAGTGACAGAGCGGAGTTAGAAAATAAGTCGAAAAACACACACAGAACATGGTGCTAACTTTTCCTGAATGTACTCACTGCTCATTGGGACCACTCATGCAAAAAAAAAAAAAAAAAAATGTCTGCGCTACTGTGAGGAGTTTGGGATATAACTGCCCAGTAAATGGCATATACTAGTGTAGCAATAATTCCTGGCAAGAGATCAGTCTCTTGGCATGAGGGCTTGACAGACTTGTGCTGCACTGCAGTATAAGGTAAGAGGTATTTAAAATAAATTGCCTTTACTTCTGGCTTAAAAGCACTATAAAATTTTTCACAGCAGGCTGCTCATTAGAGATTACCGGGGAACTTGGCTCTCAGCTGTGAACCAGTCGGAAACTTTAACCGTGCTGCACTGGAAGTTGTAAGACTTTAAAGGGCAATGTGACACTACTTTTTTTTTTTTTTTTTTTCTAAGGTCTGGGACAGTTTACGGTATACTTCCAAACATGAACAATTATCTCCCAAAGTCAGAAGCCAGAAAACTAAAGCCCAAACTTGTAATGTCAGAAGTTATCAAGAGGAGCGGCGCCGCAGATACTGAATGTTTTTATACTCTGGTATTAAGTATACTAGAGATTTTGAAGCAGAAAATGCAGAGGAAATTCCCCAGGGTGCCCGCCCAATTACTCTCAATTCATTCTCTATGTAGCAGCACCTCATAACATCCCGACTCTGAGTGTTAGCTCTCTGGTTTCTGGCGTCGACTGAGAGTTATTCATGTTAGCAAATGTTAATTAGACCAGACTGGATAGAAACAATAAAACAGAGTCATTTTCAAAGGTATTAAAAGGTGCTATATATGGCATTTTAAAGAGTAAATCAGCATCAAAAAACCCCATGAAATGGCATCTTACTTCCCGGATTTTATGCATTTCCTGTTCTAACAGGATGTCGGGGTGGGACATCATTAAATATTGTAAGCCAATAGGATATTTTTAGGGAGAGACATATAATTTAATTAGGGCTGGGCAACAATTAAAATCTTTAATCGCAATTAATTGCATAATTTGCCTGATTAATCACAATTAATCGCATTGTATTCGCAAAATCCAATAAGTATTGTAAAGAGCACTTTTATTTCAATGTTCTGCTGCCATATAAACGAAAGTGCCATAACATTTGTTGTGCAAACACTTTTAACATCACCACTTATCAGTAACACATATTTAGTGTAAATCTCAACTTAAAAAATGTCATAATAATAATAATAATAATAAATCAAATAAATAATAATAGTAATAATAATAAATTAAAGCTTATTGCCACTGCCAGGACATTCTCTTTATGAAAAAAAAAAATCTACCAACAAAATCCTGAGCCACAATCAGGACAAACAGGCAATTTCTGAGGTAACAGCAGAAACTTTTAACAGGGAGCAGCATTACCAGTCTATGTTCAATACCAAAGTGTGAAGCACAAAAAAGTTCACTACTGAAACTTCCTTTACAGGGGACTAGAATGTAAAGCGCATGTTTTACTGGACTTCTGTTTTTTTTCTATTCCTCTGCACTAAGCCAGTTGCTAAGGCACACACGATTATTTACATTTTCATAAGATAAAGAAGCTCTCTTTTTATTTTGCACAATGTGACCAGCAAGAGAAAACAACCTTTCACAAGCGATTGTTGCGCAATCAATAATCAACCATGTTGTCTGTGTCGCTGTCCGTTGTGCTGCTGCAACCGCGTATAAACAAAAGTCTGTTTATAATGAAAGTACAACAGTCTGTGTGCGCGGGGATCCGGCAGACCTGGTGCTGGCCGGCACCGCGTCAGTACAGCCAGCACCGGCCGCGGCACCGCGCGGTGTGCGGCAACCCGGTCAGGTCTATTCTGCTGGATCTGCCAGGTGCCGCTCCGGCTGTCAGTTGGACCTTTCTGAAGGAGGAGGAAGTTACCTCCGAAACTGTCACGGTAAATAAACATCCCATGTCTGATTAAAAGGACCAAAAACGTCTTTTAGTTAAAAGGAAGACATGATGAATGTATTTGAACTACACTGATTTATAATGTCGTCGGGCCATGCCTGTGTCTGTTTCAACGTGATGACGTGCACACCAGGGGCAAACGTGCTTGGGCGCGTTTGGGCTTTAGACTGAGTGCAACAGACTTTTACAAAATAAAAGCATGTGAGCAACATGCGTTAATGCGCGATAAAGTAAATATCGGCGTCAATAGTCTAATGAATTAACGTGATAATAACGCGTTAACTTGCCCAGCCCTAAATTTAATATGAGGATGGGTGGACTGGTGGGTGTGTAAGAAGGAAGTTTACAACTGGAAAACTGCACTACAACGCCTGATGTCATAAATACATGTGGTAAATTGAGGCAACATGGCAACTTGTCTTTTTTTATCTTAATTTGTCCCAAATTATTAGTGATCTAGATGATTTCTGAGATTCTTGGCATCTTGGTGAACATGTGTATTATGTATGTTGGTGACCCATATAGTCCAGTCATTTTATGAAAAAACCTAGGACAAATTGCAAGAGAAGCAAACTCAACTGATTTTGTATCCTGTTTGTCCTGAGTGAGGGAAAAAAAGTCCCAGGAAATCCAATTGGTGGAAAGTTTTGAAAATCACCTATTTATGACCACATATTACCAAAAAACACTGTTTTTAACACACACGGGAAAGGGTTCAAAATTTTACTTTCAGATATCACTATAAAAATTCATAAGTTGATTACACACACAAAGGCAAGAAAAAAAGTCAATTACAAGTTCTTTGAATTATTCTGTTTACACATGCATATCACACATTATCTGATTTGATATGCGCTAATAAGGAATATAAGGAATAAATGCCAGAACAGATATTTAAACAGTGAATTAAAAGGTTACTATATATATATAGTAACCTTTTAATTCACTGTTACATAGTAACCTTTTAATTCAAGGTTACTATATATATAGCAACCTTTTAATTCATTGTTTAAATGTCTCTTCTGGCATTTATTCCTTATATTCCTTATTAGCGCATATCAAATCAGATAATGTGTGATATGCATGTGTAAACAGAATAATTCAAAGAACTTGTAATTGACTTTTTTTCTTGTCTATGTGTGTGCAATCATCTTGTGAATTTTTATAGTGATATCTGAAAATAAATGTTGAACCCCTTTCCCCTGTGTGTTAAAAACAGTGTTTTTTGGTCATATGTGGTCATAAATAGGTGATTTTCAAAACTTTCCACCAATGGGATTTCTTGGGACTTTTTCCCCTCACTCAGGACAAACTGAGGATACAAAATCAGTTGAGTTTGCTTCTCTTGCAATTTGTCCTGGGTTGACCCCAATTTTGGCCTAAAATTACTGGACTAATAACCACCTGAATGCAAACACCTGGTAAATATGATTAGGTCATGTGACTTTTTCTCAACTTTATGAGTCGATGAGTATTAAAGACACACTGTTATCCAGAGTGAGTTTGTTTCATGGAGACTTCATACCACATCGGGCAGAAAATTTTTGCCGTCCAAAAATGTTGCTCTTCTGGCCACATTGGCAACCAGTGATGTGATGCCCGAGTCCGACATGCTTGAAAGTTTTTTTTCTACCCGCACAGACCAATGCAACTGCAATTTTCTGCCCTGTGTGATTTAGTGCTGCTTTACTCTCCAACATTAATAAATTATTACCGCATTAATTTTGAGACATGAGTGTAATTACTGTAAACAAACAAGGCCATCGCCGAGAAGTGCAGATGGAGATAAAGTGTTCAGAGTTTCTCTCGGTGGCAGATGGTGGAACAAGTGAATGGCTGACTGAATTAAAAAAAAAAAAAAAAAAAATCACATCCAACATGTTTATCCTCCTCAGCAAAGTGGAAGAGAAAAGCTTTGGGCGAGGAAACAAAGAGACTGCTGCCAGGGAGGGGGAGGAAGGAATAAGAAGCAACATTGTTTTGTGACAGGACGCGACAGGGTTTATGGGAAATGTGGTCTTAATTTTGAGAAACACCACAACTGTTTTAACCAGCTTGGCAATGGTCTTATTATTATACCAGGCTATTACAGTGAATGGTGTCATCTTTGAAAATACAGAAAATACAGCATGAATGGTGCTTCCCTGTAAAATAGGTCCTCTTGATCCAAAAAAAAAAAAAAAAGTAAATGTATTTTTATGTATATTTGTGCATGTACAGTTGGCTACAGTATGTACATTCAAAACGGATGAACTCAAAAGAGAAAACTGCCTGGTCTGCACTTCTGCGTCCAATTTAGTGCCGGCTCTCAAACAATTTTGTGCAATGAGCAAAACGTATTAAAATGCAAATAATGTGTTCTGTGCGCCAAAAGTGAGAAAAATACATTTCCCCCCCCGCCATGAAAGGATTATGTGGTGGAGACATGATAAGAAGAAGGCAGCGGTTTGACAGCTCTGGCAACCCGAGTTCAATTCCCCACCTCGCAAGATGTGCACGGCGGCTGTCAGTGATGTTTTCGTTTTGAGCAAAAGTCTCGTCGTTCTTCCTGTGACTAAAGCCTTACGCGGCATTCAAGTCCGGTCCTAAATGTTTTAGTTTCCAAACCTTGAAGAAGTAGAAAACTTAAATATGTATCATTAAAATTACTTTTATTGCCATCACTGGGTGTAAAAAAAAAAAAAAAAAAAAGTGATTGTGTGCTGCTCATGAATATCAACCCGTCATTTTTCTGAGGATTATTTTACCCGTCTAACATTTGATCAGAAGGCTGAGAGAAGCACTTCAACCTAATATGGAGCTTTTGCCTGTTATGGCAATATCTGATGTTGACTTTTTTCCTCCAAAATGTGAGTTTTTTTTTTTTTTTTTTAGAAAATAGCTCCACAGAAATGTTCGCTCCGAAAACTTTTGCTACTATGTTGTTTCCGCTGGTAGCACCAAAGCTATTACATTGGCAAAAGGTTGATTTCTTTTCCTTCAGCTGGTTAGTTTTTGCAGGGCAGAGATGATATTATTACCATGCAAAGGGAACCAAAGCCCACCCAGCCCTGCCAATGTATTACTGTACAATATGCAACCCTATAGTACTCTATATTTGGATGATAAGATAATAATCAAGCATAATAATAAGAAAATCCACCTTTAACCCTATAAAGCCTGAACTATGAAAGAATTGGCAGAAAATTCCAATTTTTTGAATTTGAACCCTTTATTTAGTCCTATAACAAAATATATATATATTTAAAAATTTCAAAAAATATGTTATTACACGACCTTTCTGGTGTATGATATATGATATGTACTTGAAGTGTCAATGGTATGGTCCAGGGTGAACAGGGGAAGTGTTCAAAGGTATACAACAGTATTTTGGTCAAGTATTGATTAAACTGAAAACGAAAAACGGAATTGAAAATGTGTATCATATATGATACAAATGGCTTTAAAAGGTTAACAACTGGGTTTGGCATTCCTTTAACCAATATTTTAGAAACTTTTAAATGAAATCCCACCCTGAAACTTAAAACTTTAACCCTTATCTAACCTTTTCATGTGAGAATCGCCGAAAAATGGCCCGTCCCGTCCGTCACAATGTTCAACGGCACAAGATATGATCTGCATGTCAGAGTGAATGTCTTTTTCACAAATTTCTGGGGGACTGTGTTGCTCAGCCAGACAGCTGATTGGTCAGCAGGGGCAAGAAAAAAAAAAGCGTCCTCTGACTGAAAAAAAAAAAAAAAAAAAAAAAAAAACATCTGGTGGCTTTTTGTGTTTTTCTGCTTACCTTTATTCTTCTTCCTGTTCTTTGACTGTAGAGAGGCAGATTGTTGGTATGTCTGGGAGAGATAAAGAAAGGAAGAGAGCGGAAGAGAGAGAGAGAGAGAGAGAGAGAGAGAGAGAGAGAGAGAGGGAGGGAGAGCAGGCTGTCAGGGTGAATCAGTGGCCTTTGTTCGCTGCAAAGAATCCTGGGATATAAGAGATGACAGATCTCAGAGAGCGGAGGAGCGAGGAGACAAGCAGAGGAGGCAGCGCACACACACACACACACACACACACACCGACACACAGGAATACTCCCTCCCTCTCTCTCTCATTATCTCTCTCTCACACGCGCACATGGGGTGTGGATGGAAAAGTCAACCTCATGGAGGAGTCCAGCAACTCTCACACCTCTAAACATAGAACGGACAGAGAGAATGGATGAGGTGGCGGAGGGAACGGGAGGGGGGGGGGGGGGGGGGGGGGGGGGGTGGCCTGATAGGAGGTCAGAGGGAGAAAATAAAGCTGCACTGCCTCAGGGATTAAACTAGTTTCAGAAAATATCACATCCCGCGTGAGGCGCCGAGTTCTAACCGCGGCCTATCGCCGTCGAGCGTCAACAAAATGTTGACCGCGCTGACCTCCGCTGCCAGGTAAGACGCCGCTCTGATGTCACGACGTTCCACATGTCAGCGCCTGGAGCCCGGCCATTCGCAGCCTTGAGCTCAGCAAGGCAGATGACATGGACCCGCCCACACCCACTGACACGCCATCTGCCATCGCAGCATCCATACACATCCTTGCATGATTTTGAAAATCTACTGTAACCACACACACACACACACGCACGCACACGCACGCACGCACACCAGCATGCAGACGTGCACGAGCTCAAACACATTTTCCAGTGAGATGCTGTCAAGATCTATGAGGTCACTGCGGGCCAAGCTGTCTGTCTGGAGCGGAGAGCGCTGTCTTCACAGACAGACAGACAGGCAGACAGACAGACAGGCAGACAGACAGACAGGGAGAAAGGCAGGGAGACAGGGAGACAGACAGACAGACAGACAGGGAGACAGACAGGGAGAAAGGCAGGGAGACAGGGAGACAGACAGGCAGACAGACAGGGAGACAGACAGACAGACAGACAGATAGACAGACAGGGAGACAGGCAGGGAGACAGGGAGACAGACAGGCAGACAGACAGGCAGACAGACAGGGAGACAGACAGGCAGGGAGACAGACAGACAGGGAGACAGACAGGCAGGGAGACAGACAGACAGGCAGACAGGGAGACAGGCAGACAGGGAGACAGACAGGGAGACAGACAGACAGACAGGCAGGCAGACAGACAGACAGACAGACAGACAGACAGACAGACAGGCAGACAGGCAGACAGACAGACAGATAGACAGACAGACAGATAGACAGACAGGGAGACAGACAGGCAGACAGACAGACAGAAAGGGAGACAGACAGACAGGCAGACAGACAGACAGGGAGACAGACAGGCAGACAGACAGACAGACAGGCAGGGAGACAGATAGACAGACAGACAGACAGGCAGACAGACAGGCAGACAGACAGGCAGGGAGACAGACAGACAGGCAGACAGACAGATGTCATAAAGTGACACAGAGTAAAAACTCGCCCCGCTCCGATCACATCCCACCACAGCCTTTGTCATCAAGGCTAAATGTTCAAACGCTTTTTTTTTTTTTTTTTCCTCCCTCCGTTCTGCGAGTCGTGTCCATTAGATTCAAAATCAAAACAAATGAGAGAGGAAGAGGAGTTTCACCCCAGCCAACCTTTCACAAAAACAGTTCAGGGAAAACTGCTGCAGGGAGAGTCCCAGACATTATGGGACGATGTTTTGCTGCTATGTTTCTTTTCCATTATGTTGCCAGCTCTGATAGATGAGCCCTGTCTGTTAGTGATCTGCCTGTATCGGGGCCGTGCTGCAGCACTGCAGCTCCAACTTTCTGCACTTTCCAGAGATCACTTGGCAATCAAATGGTGTGGGCGCCACTGTGATGTCTTTTTACTTGGACTTTCTGCCGATGGAGTTTGACTTTCTGTAGGTGGCGCTCTTTTCTTTATCTGGCGACTGGCGTTACTCATTTTATCCACTCTGCTCTTCTTCTGCATACTCCAAATAAAACACATCATCACGTCCAGTGCACCACAAGACTTTTTCTTAGGAAAGGTGACTGAGAGTAAAAAAACAGACATTTATTCACATGAAAACAGGTGGTGGTTATTATCATTTTAATTAACCTTGCAAGCTAATAAATTGGACAGTGATTCACAGACAGCATGAGGGCCAAACTGCAGCCTCACACTTGAAAGGTTGATGGATTTGGGTTGTTTTTTTTTTAGAAAAAGCTAACAAGTAGTCGGCTTAAGAGGGAGAATATTGTTCCAACTATTACTACTTTGCATGATTTTGCAAATCACTGGTTTGTGCAGACATTGTGCTGAGGAGAAGTCATCAAGAGACGCTGTGAGGGCGGCGATATTTCACTTCTCAATTCAAAACCTGACATGAAAGTAGGCTGAAAAAAAAGCAACATAAAACCTGTCTCACATGGTAAATGGAGGCCGGGTCTCTCGGCGGCGAGTCCCTTTGATTCGTCTGCAGCACGTAGTGGGAGGGGCTCTGGCTGTGGTGGCTCCGCCTTTTGGCCCGCTTGGCCGTGTCGTTGGAGCGCTTGCCGGCGCGCGCCGTGTGCGAGGAGTAGTCGTCAGAGCCGGTCCTCTCCTCCCCGCTGGCCAGTCCCACGTAGCGCATCAGTGACGCTTCTGCGGGACGTCCAATTATAACACAAGTGATTTAACGAGTTAGAAAAAAAAAAAAAAAAAAAAAAAACATTCTGTTACCCATGAATGCTGCAGGCGCCCCTTGGGCAAGTCAGTAACAGGATGCATCATCCCTCCAAGTTTTGCCTAAACTGGGCCAGTGGTGTCTGAGATGTCATGTTAAACTTCTGAATATGAGCTCTAGCATCCCCATTAGGCTAATAGGTGTATTTTTAAATGCTAAAGATGTCATTTTCAAGTTAATTTTTTTTTTTTTTTTTTTTTTTTTTTTTTTAACCTTTAATTATCGCATCCTCATGAGGCCAATTTGTGTAACACTTCACCCAAAATACAAACAAGATATTTCCCTACTTATCCCTTGTGTGGTCTGTCCACCCAGATAGTTTCTGTGTGATTTGGCGAGGTTTCCGGTCTGACACAGTCTTCCAGTCTTCAGGGTCACTTGTTTGTGGAGCTCAAACCATAAAAAAATGTACTGGCAGCTCTTTACAAAAAAAAAAAAAAAATGACACCTGGCATGATCCACAACTGTTGGAGGTGAAGAGTTTTATTTTGGCAGACTTGAAACCTCACCAAATCACAAAGAAGCTCTTCAGATAGATAGAATACACTAGGGCTAACTGGGAAAATGTATTTTTTATAAATATATATATATATATATATATAAACTAGGCAAAAAAAGTTCTGCACTGATTTTTCAGTCTATAATTTCTCCCCTTTATTTATACCCAATAGTGTGAAAACACATGGAATGGGATTTTGCTCCCCTCAAAAAGGGGGGGGGGGACATGTTTAGCCATGTTGGTCATACCAATCGATTGACAATCCTTACAACTTCTTTCTCATTGAAAAGGGGACTGATCAGGCTTTCTGACGGTATAAAAGACAACACCAATCAGTATTGTTAAATGGGAGAAATGATCAACTGAAAAAATATTGCAGGGGATTTTGTCAAAAAAAAAAAAATTGGTCGCTTCCCACACAATTACCGGTGTCGCTTATTCCAGAAATGCAGGATCCTCACAAGTTGTATCTTGAGATACAGCACTACTGGGTATAAATAAAAATAAATAAAATAGAAATAAATAGAAATTACAGAGTGAAAAAGCGGTGCAGAACTTTTTTTTTTTTGCCTAGTTTATATATTATGGGCGAGCTTTTCATTTAACTACTATAACACAGCGTCAAGATGCATCACCCCTGCCCATTTTGTCCTAATCAGACCTGTCGCATTTGGAAATTTCGACCTTTACCAACAGCGCCACCATCAGGCCAGTTTCTCCACTTTAAATGCCACATTGCACTGCCATTACGCATCATCCCTCTCAATTTTGTCAAAATCAGATCAGCGGTGTCTTACATATGTCCCACTGACAGATGGACACCCCATTTTTCTCACACAGGGTACAATAATACTGTGTGTGTGTGTGTGTGTGTGTGTGTGTGTGTGTGTGTGTGTGTGTGTGTGTGTGTTGACGTGGTTGCATGTTTAGTTTGCGTCGTGAACTGAGCTTTAGTCTCTCCCAGCTTCTCGACCAACTTCACTTCACCGCTCTACCAGGGAGACAACTCAGGTTTCACCAGCTCTCTCTCTCTCTCTCTCTCTCTCTCTCTCTCTCTCTGCTCCCACCCTCTCCTCCCTTGGTTGCTAGGCAGCGGCCAATGGAAAGTGAGACACAGGAGAGGAGCTGCTGTCAGTGTCACCATGGCAACTGTGTGAGTGATTCAGGTGGAGGTCAGAGAGAATAGTCTTTTTCTGTTTCTGCCTCTTCCCCTCTCTCTCAGTCTCTCTCTCTCTCTCTCTCTTTCTTTCTTTTTTGTCCTTCTTTCCTGCCTCCTCCGTCTCTCTCCCCCTCGTCCTCCTCACTCCATCGCTTTTATTCTCCCTCTCTTCATGAATGGCTTTCATTTTCTCTCCGCTCGCGCCGGAGTGCCGCTTCCCTTCTGCACCCTCCCTTCCTCGCTTCCTTCCTTCCCTCCTTCCTTTCTTTGTCATCCCTTCTTCTTCTTCTCTGCCTCTGTGATGCTAATCGGAGGGAGGGAGGGCGGCGCATTGATCTCCTTGCATTGATCTCTTCATAATGTGGAGA
Source organism: Myripristis murdjan (assembly GCF_902150065.1). Lineage (NCBI taxonomy): Eukaryota > Metazoa > Chordata > Actinopteri > Holocentriformes > Holocentridae > Myripristis > Myripristis murdjan. Next base: position 5,960,311 of record NC_043999.1, on the reverse strand, counting down.
GACAGAGACATTTAACAGAATCTAACAGGCTCCCGAGGTGATGCACACACACACACACACACACATGCACACACACACATGCACACGCACACACACACACACACACAGAGGTACACACAGCCGCTCACCTCTGCGGCTTTCTCGGCTCAGCTTGGCTGGGTCTTCATAGTCGCCCACCCAGTTACACTCCACGGGCATTGAGATCGGCCTCAGCCTGCCTACAGGTACACACACACACACACACACACACACACACACACACACACATTAACAGAACTTAATAATGTCCTCAGAGAGCCTTTGAATACTGATGTGTGGTGATATTTAGGATTCTGGCAAAGAGTCAGAGCTTTTCAACAGGGAACATTTCTTAATCTCCCTCCATAAATACAGTAGATTTTGCTTATAGCACAGAAACCAGAGCGCCATAACTTTTGAAACAGCTTATGAACTGCGGCGTCGTGCATTAACACACACACACACACACACCTACACACACATATGTGCCAACACATGCAAATCTGGTGAGCAGATGGCTTCCTAGCTTCATGATTGTTTTTTTTAAAGTGTGTCAGTACTGTAAAATGACAGGTGATTGATTCTCTCTCTCACTCACTCTCTCATTGTCACACACACACACACACAAACACACACACACACACACTAAAAGTGTACCATAGGTGGGCGTGGTGCAGTAGACAGGCTCCTCCTCTTCTCGCCGGCGAGACTCTTGATCCAGGAAGGAGTTTGGTGACTCAGAGCGCTTAGCAACCGCGACACTGCCATGGTTACGGGATGCCTCATCCCCAGACAAGGCTCCCGTCTCATCTCTATGGCAACAGCAGGAGCAGATTTACCGTCAAACACGTACACAGAAAACATAAATGTGCATCAAGGTAACAGCTCTTCTTTGCTCTCTCTCTCTCTCTCTCAAGTTAAAAAAATGTTCCTCAGAAGCAAACAGGTTCTAGAAAACACACACACACACACACACACACACACACACACACACACACACACAGAGTGGGTACCTGGGTGTGTATGGCTCAGCTGGAGGAGGGGGGATGTACAGGTCCTGGAGGGCAGAGCTCTTGGTGGGCGTACTTGAGGGTGTGGCTGAGCTGCTGCCTGGGCTCCTGGTTGGCTGCAGAGACAGAAATGCAGACAGAGATGCAACAATTCATCTTTTTTTTTTTTTTTTTTCAGATTTCTTCTTCAATCTTTAAAGTCACAGTGAAATGAAAAATGGCTTTTCAACTTGTTGGTTAATTTTCCATACCAGACTATCCCCATGAATTTAATAAAATTACATTTTGGTGCTTTTATATTTAAATTCCATTACCTCTACATCCTGGTAAATAGTGTATCTTCAACATGCTCAACCAAACAGACGTGAACAAACATTTCAGCCAATAAAAACACTGTATTTTTTTGCACAGGGAATTCTGGAAAGCTGCCCTTCGTTCCTTAAGTGATCGACACTTTTGAACAAGGTGCTTCTGCATATTAACTCTCAGGCCCAGCATCCTGTTTCATCTGGAAAAACATACATGAAGGCAGAAAAAGGCTCCCAAAATTGTTCTATTGTGACTACGGTGTGTTCATTTAGAGACAAAACCCTTCCTGGACTTCTTTCTCCCTTCGTTTTTGTGCGTTAATGTTTTTGATTTTTAGTGGTCATGATGGTCATATCAGAATAATGACGGAAGGCAGATGGAAAGTGCTGTTTTCCCATTGTTTCCTCCGACTTGTGCAGCTAATCAGCCTTCACCAGAGAAGTACATCTCATGGTTTCAGGATTGCGGATAGGTGATGCCACCTCGTTCCCCCTTCACATTCTCTTAAGTGTGCTCCAAGTCAGAAAATGAAACCATGCTGAGCCACAGTACCCTGACCTAATTACACGCTTTGGCTGAAGCCGTACAGGGAGAGGGAATGCCACGGGGAGTTATGTGGGCCAGCGCAGTGCTTTAATAAAGTCTATAAAAGGTAGAGCGAGTCCCACCTGCAGAGCCAGGGGTTTCCAGCGCATGTTCTTCAGCAGTGCGGGGGCGGAGCTGAGCGTGCTCTGCGGACGCTTCTTCAGGGTCAGGGACACGCCCCCTTTATCGGCCCTCAGCGAGCCGACCAGGTTACGCAACTGCCAGCCCACCTGAGGACGGGAGAGCACAGAGGGTCAAGGCACACTGACTAATACAGTGTTTGCAAGCATGCGTGAGCCAGAGACGTCTGTGTGTGTGTGTGTGTGTGTGTGTCAAGACTACACCAGCTTATATGGTATATATGAGCAGGGGTGGGCGCTGAGTGGCTGCACCTTCCCTCCACCCCCTTTTACCATCACAGAGGATGTGGTGAGAGGAAATCTCAAGAGAGTGAACCCCAGGGAAAAGCCGCACACTGCAAAAACGCAAAATCTTACCAAGATTATTTGTCTTATTTCAAGTCAAAATGTCTTATTCCTAGTCAAAATATCTCATTACACTTAAAATAAGACATGATCACCTTGGAAGTAAATTGTTTTTAGACAATTGTCTCTTGTTTCAAGTGAAAATTTTCTTGAAACAAGTGAAAATTTGATTGTTTCATTGGCCAAATTTGCCAGTGGAAAAAGTGAAAATTCACTTGAAATAAGTGAAAATTAGCTAGAAACAAGAAACAAATTTTGCCAATGAAACAAGCAAACTTTCACTTGTTTCAAGCAAATTTTCACTTGAAACAAGAGACAATTGTCTAAAAACAAGTTACTTCTGAGGTGATCATGTCTTATTTTAAGTGTAATGAGATATTTTGACTAGTAATAAGACATTTTTGACTTGAAATAAGACAAATAATCTTGGTAACATTTTGAGTTTTTTGCAGTGCAGGACTGGACAATTTCGCCGTCTGGCCCCAGCATTCACACATACGTTGAATTCATCCCTTATTCTGTGTGCAATCGCTCAAGGCCTCAAACTCCACTACATGCCTGTGCCAAAAACAACTAAAACAACAAGCGTCAATGACTTTAGACCCGTTGCTTTGACCTCAGTTGTTATGAAATCATTTGAGCACACTGTTCTGGCACACCTGAAATCCTGGACTGCACCGCTATTGGACCCGCACCAGTTTTCCGACAGGATTATCCGCTCCGTAGATGATGCAATAAGCCTGGAAATTCATCACACCCTGCATCCCTTGGACTCCTCCGACACGTACACCCCGGATCTTGTTTATATGGATTTCGGTTGAATGTTTAACCGCATTAATCCCATCAAACTGTTTTCTGCACAACTGAATATGAACATCAGCCCGGCCATCTGCTGTTGGATCTGGGACTTTTTTGTGGTGGCACACACAAGCTGTGAGGGTCAAGGACAACACGTCTGCTCCCCCTGACTTTCAGCACAGGAACCCCACAAGGATGCGCGTTGTCACCTTCGCTTTTCTTACAACATACCAACTCATTCATTTAATTTTAAACCTGGCAAAGCTCCTAAAACTCATTAATGATCTTTCTAAATACCAGAATTGAAAAGTCCCAATACAAATAAATGTCCAATAAATCTCTGATACATCTCTGACAGTTGAGACATTTCTCGTAACACCATCAGATCATCAGCAATCTGAAGTGGTTGACAAATTGCCGGCGCATCTTTCCAAAGGCCAAGCGGCGCCTGTATTTTCTAAGACTGCTCAGGAAATGTACAGTTTGTTATGGTTCTCTGGTGTGCCACTCAAAACGACAACTACGGAAAACAGTAAGAAAAAAAAAAAAAGGCTTCAGAAATTACCTCCCTTCTGTTGAAACACAATACACTCAAAGGGCTGATTCAAGAACAAACAAAATCATCTCGGGCCCCTCCCATCCGGCACATCAGCTCTTCCAGCCGCTACCCTCTGGGAGGCGACGCGGGCCACTTTCCACCAGAACGACCTGGTTTCTCAGCAGCTTTTTTTCCCATCAGCCATCAGAACAATCAACTCCACGTCACAGCTCCCCGAAGGACATGCTGTTGCACTTTGCCGGTTCCCTCGCTGCTGTAGACTTTATCTGCATGTGTAAATGCAGATGTGTTATGTATCCTACGCCACGTTTACATATGCTAATGCGGAGCTGCTGTAATGTTGTCAATTCCACTGACACAGCTGTGTCGCCAATAATCGAATGTACTCTAATCTAATGTGTGAATGTATCTATGTATCTTTTTGGATGTATGCATGTAAATAATTCATTTACACTTGGCATTAAAATGCAATTTGTATCTGCACAACCTATTCAATAATGAACAAGCCCATTCGCACCTAGTATTTATTCTCATTGTCTGTATTCTGCACACACATACACACACTGTATTCTGCACGCTGCAATGTATATTAGCATTATCAGCTGATTAATGCAAGCAGTAATGCTTTGCAAAGTAGGACTGTCAACCTCTACATCCACTGGTCCTCCACCTACAATAAGAAAAAGCACACAGAAAAGAAACGTGTGCGTGACTGTTTCTGGCACCAGATCAATACTGGATCAACATTTGGAGAACACTTAAAAGAACCGTTCACCCAAAATACAGGAAAAAAAAAAAAAAAAAAGACATTTTCCCACTTACTCCTAGTGTCTATCTAGTTTCTGTGTGAGATTTTGCAATGTTTCCAGTCTGTTCCCAAAGAAAACCAGCAAACTGTGTTCTTCAGCAGGAAGTCATTCCTAACAACATTCTGGGATGTGGATTACTTTAGATATCTGTGTCATTGTTTTTAGAAAGAGCTGTTGTTGTTGAGATTTTCCACATGTAAACTTTTGACAGTCTGATTACTGGTAACCTCACCAAGTCACACAGAAATCATCTGGATGGAAATACTGTGGGGGTAAGACCTTGCTTTGTATTTTGGGTGAGCTGAAAGGCTTTCCCAGTGATGAAAGGCGAGTTGCAGTCTTGCCGCACTAATAAGTGAAGGTTTGATGCCATCGCCGTGCCAGTTAGCATCAGCAAGCTTGCTCGTCAGCCTCAGAAACAAACTGTTTCCATTCTGGCCTTAAAGCTTTTGTAATTCCCTCTGCAGGGCTGCAAAAGGGTGTACACATGTAGTGTGTGTGTGTGTGTGTGTGTGTGTGTGTGTGTGTGTGCTGTCTATTGACTCAGCTTTTGGAGACATACAGTGACAACAGTGATATTCAGTAACACACACAGCAACCCATGCCTCAATTCAGACAAGCAGAAATTACATTGATTCATGCATTTTGTAATATGAATTTAATCTCTTTAGCTCTGATTTTCTGCTAAATTTCCTCTTAGCTTTGAAATTGGATAAGACCCTTTTCCTCCCATATTGTCCGATATTGTCACATACACATTCTCTATCCATCTGGTGGCTGTAATGCTTCACAGAGTCTAATTCATGCTTCACTTTGAGTGAAAGATTCGAACCTAAGCTTCCATTGTTTTACGGCCGCGCCCTCACATCAAGCAGAAAACATCTATGTGCTGTGCATTATTTTATCCCACCATTTTTCCTTCCGTAATTCAGCAAGACGTTTGATATCTTGAGAAACCTTGGGATCGCAACTGGAATTTAAAATAAGTTTCTGGGGGTTTCAACAAAGGCTGACCAAACAGCATGCATTTGTAATGACGAGCAGAGCGGCGGGACAGGCGGGGTTGGTGTGTAGCGTGCTACCATATCTTATTCTCAGAGTGTGGAGTTCATTGAGTCCCAGACCCCAATCTCACTTATTTATTCATTTATTGTTTGATTTTCAGAGACTCCCCACCCACAGAAAGCGATAATTCAAACCCCGGGTATCTCTCCTTTTATAGCCTCGCTGTTTTAGGCATTATTTCCACTAAACCTCCATGATGGCGCTAGATGTGGCTTCTGGGAGATTTTTTTTTTTTTTTTTACCGTTCCTCTGCTGTGCACAGGCTCATCCTCTGTGACTTTCTAGTAGGAGGCCCACTGATCATGTTTCTACCCGTGGGTGGATTATTTCTCATTAATGCGAACACACTGTCCGGACCGCTTTTAAAGCTTGGCTCAATCTGGGCTGAGGTAAAATCAGAGAGAGGAGGCAGTTGGACAGATCTGAGCACGTTCAGGTCGCAACGCATGTCGTGTGTGTTTACCCCTCGCATCAAACGGTACCTATGCTACCCTATACCTGTGCATTTATTCCAGTACTGTTTACTAAAGCACTGCTCTGAGGTACTGACTATTAACATTTCTATTTTGGGATATTTCATACTTTTACTCAAGTGAAATTTTGAATGCACTGGTATGTTAGCTTGACCCTTTCTTAAGTAAAAGCTGTCTCATATCTATAAGTAGTTTGTATATATATATGAAATATATTTTTAATGGAAATGTAATGGTTAAGCTCTGTACAATGTCCTTCTTCACGTTTTTGTCTGTTATTTTTATTTTTAATTGTCATATGGACTATGTGTCTGAAATAAAGAATTATTAATTAATTTATTATTAATTTATTATTAGTATTATTATTATTATCATTATTATTATTATTATTATTATTATTATTATTATTATTATTTGGTATTATTATTATTATTATTATTATGCAAGACATTTCATATAGTATTTCCCCATTATCATTATGGTATTGATACTTTTACTTAAGTAAAGCATATGAGGAGTTTTTTTTCCACAAATGCATTCAGTATAGACGTTTGTGATGATGAATGTGCACAGAGACACAAGCAGGCACACACACACAGGACACACATGAAAAACTCACCACAGTCTGGTGGTTGACTTGGATGACCTCATCTCCAGCGTGGATCTTCTTACAGCGGTCAGCAGGAGACTGCAGAGAGAGCGAGGAAGGAGAATAAGGCTGATTATGAATTGATCAGAGCTCATCGATCTCTTCATAACAGAGTGTGGGAAAGTTTTACAACAAACTGTACTTAAACAAGCTGTAACACAGCAGATACAGCCTTGAAAAAATGGTTCCCCGTGGAATCAGACATGCTGGTCCGGATTCCAATTTCATTTTTTTTTTTTTTTTTTTTTTTCTTAGAGTTTCTGAATTGGAATTGATTTTCAATACCATTCAGCCTTCGGGCGGATGAAGGGTAACCCAGATCATGGTTGTTTGTGTGAAGTAATTAATTTCAAGCTACAGACCAAGCTAACCGCCTGGCTGTTGTGCAGCTGTGAGTGCGTGCAAATGAGACTGTAAGCATCTGACCCCCTCCGTAGTTCCTGTGATCACATGAAGGCCATCATAGGTTGACTTGATGTACATTCCCTGATGGAGAGAGAAAGAGAGACAGTGAGAGAAAGTTGGCTTTGCGAGGCTCAATAGGGAAAGTATGGCGTTTGCAAAATTGCCGGGGGTCAATTGAAGTAAGGACCGTTTAGACACAAATTATGCGCTTGTCCAGGAATTTTGCCAGCTGTGTCTAAACGGTCTTCACTTTAATTGACCTTTGGAAGTTTTGCACAGTGCACCTTTAAGGGAAAGATCCACCCTCGGATAGTCTTACAGTTTATATCATCATTCTGTAAGAAAGTGGTGATTTTAACTCGTGTGCTTTGCTTCCACTTCAGTTGGTGAAGTCCTACATTTCCCATAATGCCTTTTTGATAATGAGAAGACAGGCATGAACTACAGCTAGTGGACTTCATTAGCCAGTTTCATTTTGGGACCTGTTCCATTACCCAGATTAATTCATCTCAGGGCCCAACAAATCTGTTACCAAACCAATATTTTTTATTTCATTTATTTTATTTATTTATTCATCTGCTTGTTTACTTATTCCTCTTTTCTGCAACTGTACTCAGCAGCTGATGATGTAATATGCACATGCGCTATTTTGTTTACTGGCCAGATAAACTGGTCATGACAGATTGCATCTTCATCCTCATTCTTCAATTAAACGTTTTGGTTTTTAAATGAAACCTGTCTAGCTTTGCTGTGTGACTTCATATCGCTGCATGCCATTTTGCTGCTGCACTGATTGCAGCAAAAACAACCTATAACTAAGAAACTGTCTGCTGGGATTTGAAAGCATGATAAGTCAATAAGCAGATTCGATGAAATGCTTTCAAAACCCAACGCTCGCTCAAAATGCGTGCAAAAAAAAAAAAAAAATCAATTGATAGTGGAGGAATTTTTTCCTTTTCAGGAAAAAAAAAAAAAAAACTAGTGAAGCGAGAGTCCCTGCCCTAAGTTATGCAACATGCTTTGTGACTGCATTGCATTCTGGTCTCTTCAGGCATGGTGGAGATATTGGCATCTCTTCCTCTTCTGTGATGGATTTCTCCCTGTTTGATTATTGGTCATTGGTATTTGACGGATGTGTTTATCCTATTCTTTGATTCTGAGGGACTATAGCGCCAAAACCTGATATTTATTTCGATGCTTTAGGTCCATTGGATTATCACAGTGCTGTAGATACTTTAACGTGATGTCAAAATGTCTGAATTTGACCAGTTACCAGTGGCAACAAGAATAATGCACCACCAAACATCAAAATAGCTCTTGTTTTGTTGATAGCGATTTTTTTCAACAGTGTTTAAGTGTGTTAGGGTGGATTTTTTCCTTTGAGACTGCCAGGGTTCAAGTCCCACTTGGACAACCTATGCTAAAAGAAATGAAGGCACTAATGACGCTGTGCTGTTTGGATAAAAAAACCTTCACTGATCGGTGAACGGTGCCTTAACGGGCTGAGAGCTATGCCACTGAAGCACTTCCATGAAAAAAAAAAAAAAAAAAAAAACATCAGTGCTGAAGTGTCATAGTTCCTCGTTATTGCACACACAGACACTCAGTGATACGTTTATGGGTTCTTAACAAACAAAAGCAGCGAGATAAATTTGTGACACACATAAACACATAAACACATATATACACAGAGTTATTACCAGGCCTTCAGAGGGTTTGATGTTGGTGAGGTGAACGAGCTCTAGGTGGGCCGACTGAGAGACCAGAGGGTCTGATGACACACACACAATGTGTTCACACACCTCCGACAGAGTCTTACACTATAGAGAGAGAGAGGGAGAGAGAGAGAGGGAGTCAATTAGAGCACATACACCTCTTAGCACACAATTTCAGCTCAGTTTATTTATTGTCCCAGATGGAAACGCACATAAAAATAACATAACATAAATATTTGCATGTACAGAAAATCAAGAGTCATAAAACACGACACAGATACAGGTTTGAGGAAACGGAGCAACAATTCAAGCAAACAAGTGAAACACTCAGCTAGCTCACTGAATCACAAACTACAGGTTCGCCACATGGCACTTTACAAAGGACATAAAAACAAATGAAAAAAGAAAGAATATGTAAGTGATATTTGTCGTGACTCGGTGTGAGACGTCAAGATGACTGATAGCCTCTTGAAATCAACCCTCTCACCTCTTGTCTTTAGCTTTACATAGGAGCAATAATGTTGCAATGATCAACATTTCCCAGGGCTGATTTAAGTGAGGACAGCTAAGACTCAATTTAAAAAAAAAAAAAAAAGGGAGGATAAAAACGGTATTTAATAACTGAGCTTACATGGTTTTCATCACATGGTTTTGAATCATGTGTTTCACTTCACAGTTATCGTCAGCTGGATCTATATTGTCCCCATTTTCGCAGTTTCAGTAACTGCAGCTTTAACAGCGCCCTCCTTCTGTTTTGCGTTGTAAATCAATCCAGCAGATTCCCCTGCAAAACTCCAACGTGATGATGACACACTAGGGCTGGGCAATTAATCGAAAAATAATCGAAACCGACATTTAGGGCCTTTAACCGACATCATCCTTTAAGCAGCACGGATTAAAAAGAGCCTCACTGCATCGTTTAGCCCACAGCCAACACACAGCTTGGCCGAACAACAGAAGCTAACTGACGTCATGATGTCATACGTCCATTGCTCCGTGATTCTGGGTTGTGAATAAGAATAAGAATAATATAGATATGATAATAATATATAGCCTAGATACTGATGATTAATTATTGTACTACTACTACTACTAATAATAATAATAATAATCATGATAATAATAATTTGGAAGCAAAATTCTGAGCCTGCTTACTGTGCAGGCACGCTATATTATTATTAGTGCATATATACTACTCCTAATAATAATACAGTTGTCCCTCGCTATAACGCGGTTCACCTTTCGCGGCCTCGCAGTTTCGCGGATTTTTTTTAGTGCAATTTTGCATGTTTATTTTTTTTTTTTATTTATTATTTTCTTTTTTATTTATTTATTTATTTATTTATTTTTTACAGCGCATTGTGTTCTGCGTCCTGATTGGCTAAGGGACTGTAGACCATTGTCAATCAATCTCCTCCGTGCCGTGTCTCCTGTACAGTACAGAATGTGTTCATTCTATAATACTGGACTTCTTTTTCTACGAAGGTTTGAACTTTGAGAGTTTAAACAAGAGAGAAAAGTGAGAAAATGTTAATGCCTGTCTGAGAAAAGTGTATAAAGTGTGTAGTGAGGGGTTTTACAGCCTTAAAACATCTAGAATAATTGTAAAAATTAAAGCTGACTACTTCGCGGATTTCGCCTATTGCAGGTTATTTTTAGAACGTAACTATTAACGAGGGACCACTGTATAGCAATAATTACTTGAAATGCAGCTTTTTGTAGTTTTACATTGCCGTTTTGTTTGCAAAAGATTCAAGCTATAATAATCGGTAATAATCGTTAATTAATCGTAATCGAGGTAAAATGTTCAATTAATCGTGATTTTATTTCTGCCATAATCGCCCAGCCCTATGACACACTGTAAAATGCAGCGCAGAGGCCCATAGAGGCTGCCAGTCATCTTGATGATGGTCTGTCTCAGAGCTTTATGATGGTTTATGCTAATTGTCTCCTAATTAATGTGGCGAGGATGATTCCTTAGCATTGAAATGCGACACGCAGCACCTGTAAGATATGACTCTGGAGCCGCAGCTTGTGTTGTGTTTGCCGGCATGTGCGAGATGTGCGAGTGGATTTGAGGTAATGTGATCTTTCAAAAAAAAAAAAAAAAAAAAAAAAAAAAAAGGCATGATACCCATCTACACAGAGACAGCTGGCTGAGGAGGCAAGACTCACCACATGGAGGATTTTGTTCTCCGTCTCAAACACCGTACAGTCCTGGGAGACAGGCAGAATTTAATGTAGCGCAGGAGGAACATCCTGTCATTGCAAGCACTCAAACACACACACACACACACACACAATCTCATGCCTCACACCGCTACTGCTGTGTAAGTATCTAGGCCTTGCTTTGATTAACCCCGCACACACACACACACACACACATGCATGGATACCCACTGACACACGAAAACACACCCACACAAACACATTTATCATTTATTCATAACCACATCAATCATTGAAAAAGACACGTCGTAAGGATGTAAATAGTGAAGATACAAGAAAACAAGTCTTGCTTGCGGACACAGAACAACAGAGTCTTCTATATTGTATTCTGCTGCCACACACAGACAAATACACCCACACACACACACACACACACACACACATACACCACACACACACCACTCTTAGGGGGATATGACAACCTACAGCAGCCTCACATTTCAAGTGGAGGAGGAGAAGAAGAGCTATCAGCCTCCTACAAACACACAGGAAAAACACACACACACGCAAACTTACAATTACACACACCTGCTGCACAATGGTGGTGAGCTCCAGGCAGAGCTGGATGACATTATTTCGGGTTACCGAGTAGTCTGCCACCGCGGCGAAGGGAGACCTGGGAGGGACAGATAACACACCAGCATGTTTCATAATGTTTGAGCTTCGTTAGGTAACGCACAGCGGAGACGGACAGGAGAAAGGGAAGGACGGAACGCGACACACACACACACACACACACCTCCAGATGGGAATCAATTTACTCGGCAAGTGCGGCGAATGTAAGAGACGCGGCCTCACACCTTGTCAGTATTTGGAGTCTGTCACATAATTCTGCGTGCGTTGCCTGCGAGCCGGCTGGAGGAGCAGACAGATCGCAGGCAGCGTCGCCGTGTGACAGGCCTCAAGACACGACAGAGCGGAGAGGTGACAACGCTCACCTGCTCGGGAGACACCAGGCAAATACATTTACAACACTGGAGCTCGTACGCCGAACATCCTGCAAAGTTTTTCCTAACCCTTTGGCGCATATCGGTCACTACAGTGGACAGCTGTTAAAAGTCGTTTTCTCCTAAATGCAGTGGTTTTTATGGTGGAATTGCATGTAATTGCATATTAGAATGCTCTCTGCTACTCCCCCCCATTGAGGTTTATGCAGAGACTGTCAGTTCTTGTTGCTGAAAACATATTAATACTAGTATCATGACATCCTTTTTTTTTTTTTTAATTCACCATATAGTGCATACATATAACTAATAACAACAACAACAATACAATAGTGAACAGTGGCAGTAACAGCAAAGAACAAGGTAAAACAAAACAGGTAAAAAAAAAAAAAAAAACTTTAAAACAAGACATAACAAAAACAAACAAAAAAAAAACAAGAACCAACAAAAGGAGAGGAATTTCAGGTGGGTTACAGGATGAGTTTTGTTTGGTGTTACTGGTTCTTGTCTATATGCCCACAATCATGTACATTCAAAATCCCCTTTTTTTTCCTTTTTTTTTCCTTCCCTTCTCCTCCTGCCCTCCTTCTCAGTCCTCGGCTACATGCCTGTGTGGCATCAACTCATCGGCAACAGCGGAACTGAGTTGAGAATTGTTGAGTATATGTTATTGAATGGTTCGATTTGGTGTTTTTGTAGAGACAGTCAGCTCTACAGTCCTGCATCCTTAACCTTTTATCGGGCAAGTGACTATTTTTGGTAATTTCAAAAATTTTACATATCACGCCCATCCCCTGTCTCAGTTAGTTCAATAATCATTTGGTCTTCACCCAGCCAATCAGCAAAGATCGCTCTACCTACATCCCAGGTCACATGATTGTGGCATTTGACCAATCTCATTGGCTTTGATTTTCTATAGGAAAATGAAAATTTTAGAAAAACTTTATAAAAGTAACAAAATCATGTCATGTTCACTAATAACAGTCCAGAGTTTTTTTTTTTTTTTTGAATTTCAAAGTATTTCAATGAGTGCCCTATAAAGGGTTAAAGAAGTATGGAGACTCACAAAAGTGTTCATGCCCTAAGAAGAGTAAAAACACATAAGAGAAAAATCTGGACTCAGGCTTTCATAATTCATTCATCAAAGGGTTAAATTTGTTCTCGAGCAAAGACAAGTATGCATCAGATTCATGACATATTCTTAAACTGCAGCACTGTGGGCATTGGTGTTGTTATAACGCTGAATCCCATCGCCCTGGTAAACTGAAAGCATGTGCCAGCTGATCCTATTTAGCATGCAGTAGCCTGTGTAAACGCCCCACCAGTCACAATAAAAGGGCAATAAAAGGCACAGAGAAACTGATCAAGTTGAGAACAAGAATGCCTGAACCAAAGTCTAAACAGAGTGACGCACTGGACTCCAGAAGTACAGAAAAAAAAACAAAAAACAACTCAACAAGTAGTTCTGCATTGGAGGCACTGCTGCAGGAAGTGAACGCCAGACCAGACGTCACATTTAGTGTATATTTAGAAAATCACCCTCCATTAGAATGCTTTTTTGGATGCAGTGCATTTTTGAATGAGGTCACATCCGCAACTATAGGCGCTTTCAGAGTCACGATTTCGCCCCGGGGTGGTAACGCTCACCGCGGGGCGAATTCAGCCCTGCTTGGGACCAGCGTTGGTATTTTCACCGGCGCAGAGAGGCGATTTCCCCGGGGAGAAAACTGAGGTGTGAAAAGAACAGAGCCGAGCTTAGCCTGTTAGCAGCAGTGTGAGGAGAGGCTCAAAACAGCTGACTAATATGAAAACCCACCGGAATTATTCCAAATAATGGCACTAGCTGACGAAGTAAGATAGTTAATGTCAAGAGCAATTTGGTCTGAAGGTGAAATGCTCCTACTGGTAAACATCCGGTGAAGTGAAAATATTCAGAAAAAGGTCTTTGAATGTGATATACCGGGTTACTATGATTACACTGTGCTCAGCAGCCTAAACATTATTTGCATATATGTATATATATTTGTACTTTTGTATATCGGAGGGTATATTTAATGATTTAACAATATGTGGTCTCTTTAAAGTTTTAAATATCAGGTGTGAAAACACCCTCTCTGACTCCAGGGCGAACATAAACCCATGGGTGAACGATTCAAGTAAATGTGAAAAGAGGGAGGGTTGCACTCGGGGGTGAGTTGTCCTGGGTATTCACCCCGGGGTGAGATGTGCGAGTGTGAAAGCGTCTTAAGAGCCGCGTGGAGAGGGAGATATATGGGCTTTCAGTGCATAACAGCATTTTCTTTGTGTTTTCCTTTTTAAAACATTCATAGCAGCGTGCTCTAAAATTTAAATTTCTAAATTCCAGAATGTGAGTTTTCCAGTTATCTGCATCAAAAATAGTTGAGTAAGAGACTTCAGACTGGTCCAAAATACCCCAAACATAATCCAAATACATGGAGAGGAATGGAGGCACCCTGCAAAAATTAACTTTGTTATTTCAGCCTTTTGCAGAGGCCAGCATCTGCACAGCGAGACAATTTATGTTGGACTGTTGTCCCCGATGCACTTGTCCCTATATGTGCTAATGGAGCTGCGACAGAACCTCATTTCTTGCGAGGTGCTTCCATTGTTCCCTTTGTTCATTTTTATTCCCATGAAAATTAAAAGATTTCCTGCACAATAAAACAACACGATATCCGGATGTGAGCGAGGCCTTGAGTGCATTTTGTAGCCAAATGAAATGTCAGCTAATGTACAGAACGCGGTGGCACCTCCATTGCAGAGTTTATTAATTTAGTTGTGTATTCATTTATTCATTTTGTTTATTTATTTATTTTTACGTTAGTGAGCACGCTGACTTCCTGCACGCAGCTACCCGCTGATGATGAACCGGCCAGAGTGTGTGACCTTGTGTGCACCCTTGACAACCGCGATGCAGAGATGCTGTTCACCTAAAATGTATATATCTATATCTATATGTATCTATATCTATATCTATAGCCTATCTATATCTAGATAGATAGATAGATAGATAGATAGATAGATAGATATAGATATATATAACATAAACAAGCTTTAAAATGGATACTAGAGAAATAATATGTGTGTAAAATCAGAAAATAATGCCATATTCAGTCCATAGCTCTCAACATGTATACAGTTACAGCATTATGTCACAATGCATAAACTCTCTCTCTCTCTCACGCACACACACACTGATACACAGTCGGTGCATTCACAGAGATAAACAAATGTGTACATGCACACACACACACATGCACACACACTGTTACTTCACTTCATTGTTCTAAAGACCCAGATTAAAATTCGGCCACAGCCTCTAGTGTATAGTGTATCAGTGCGTGTGTATGTGCGTATGTGTGTGTGTGTATGTGTGTGTGTGTGTGTGTATGTGTGATTTGGGTCAGCAGTATTGAGGCTGTGTGCTATATATATACGCAGGACCTAAGGCTACACAGACTGCTTGCTAACCATCAGGCTTCAACCCTCAAACAATCTCAAACAACTCAAGTCCAAGAGCGACGGATCAAACCGCGCCGCGACTTCAGCCAATCAAACAGCAGAGGCAGCCGGGCATCCATTTTAAAACTCTGTGGATCACGATTTTCCCAAGTAGTCACAGCAAAATTGCAATAAAATGCCCCTTGAAAGTCTGAAAGTAATCAAAGCGATTGTTCATTTTCCTCACAGTTTTTGCAAGTTCTTGCTTGTCTTTATTATTTACGTATATCCTTTTTTCTTCTGCCCTGAGACTTGCTTTTTTTTGGTTTTGTTTTGTTTTTGCTCCTAAAATAGCTAAAGAATCTAGAGATCCCACTATTAGAATCTAACACTTTTACCTTTTCATAACTTTTGGTACCTTTCCAGGTCATTATCAATGAAATAAGGAACCCTGTCCGCAACTTAAGCCAGAGAAAATACCGCCCCGCTTGAAAACACAGGTTGCTCCAAGGAAAGTTAAAATCTCTGAATTTTCACAGGAAAATACTGATTTTTACGCCCCTCTCGTGCAGTTTTGCCATGGCTTCATTTCTCTCAGTTGCACATATTTTCATCAGATTTCCTAATCGGCTTATTTGTTAGGAAACAGCAATAATCGCTGCTCTTTACTGCCACTGCTGTTCTTGAACAAAGCAAAATATGTCACAGAAAAAAAATGAGGGTATGTTGTTAAATCGTTGGCGGCTGGAGATCAAACAGAGACAAATATTCATGTAAATTCACCTTCCTCAGTTGAAGGTTATGGGGCTAATTTAGCGGCAAAACAGGACGCATAAGCAAAATAAATGTCCTACAATTTGAAGACAAAAGCCAAACCCCTATTAACAAAGACACACTGTTTCTTTGTGGAAATAAAAAAAAAAGATGAACTGGAAAATTGAGTCTTAAAATGGTCTGGCACAGATTCATTTAAAGTTAAAACAGTTGAACGGACATATCATCATCATAACCGATAAAAAAAAAAAAAAAACAGAGGAAAAAAAAACACATTTTCGGGATCACTGTGTTGATGTACTTCCCCTTGGAAACGGGTTGACTTCTGCAAAGTTTGCTGTGTTGATTTCTGAGTGTTTCCGAGGCGAGGGGTTTGAAACGCTGAAATGATGAAATGCTGAAATGATGAAATGGAGATGATGCTGCCGCGAAGAAACAGATAATCATGGGGAAGGTGATGCCGGGGCAAAGATGCTGGAGAGGGAAGAGGATGCTGCACATGCCACTGCAGCTTTTACAAACCCTAGTCAGCTGAAGCACAACCTCACAGGGGTTGGGGGGGATTCATTTTGCACGAGTACGACTGTCCAAATTTACAAGATTAATGCGCGTGTGAAACAGTATCAGCGGCTGAACAATTTCCTCCTATAATTAAAAGATCTGGATCTTTAATTTAGTTTAAAGTAGGGATGTCACACCGCTATCTGCAGCTTGCAAAGACCTTAAACGTTATACTGTTCCGCCTATCTCATATGAGCCTGTTGCAGAAAAGAAGAAGAGAAAAAAAAAAACATGTTAGTATGAATGTGAGACCGTGTCACTGACCCCCAGCCAAAACAGAAGCAGTCTAGCCTGCCTAATGGCGGAAGTGAGAAGTATTTCGTCGCCTGCATGCTGTCCGGGCAGGGCAGCAGGAGCAGCCCGGCATTGCGAGCACACAAGTGGAAAAAAAAAAAGCTCTCCGTTCTCTGTACTATATTTTCATTGTTATTTTATTCATGAAGCGACCAGATTGCAGTCCCTGAATCTTCGCATCACAATCACCCTATTTCAAGGCTCTCAAGGTTGGCAAATGTTCACTGCATTTATCTGATAACTAGAGAGCGACAAAAGGAGCTGTATATTTACTCTCGGCTTGCTGAACTACTGCTGCACTTTTGTCATTGTTTTATTTTTGCAGGATTGCGTTTCCTCCGCTGATAAAAAGGTACAAGAAATGGCCTCTTAACTACCTGGCAAAGAGACAACAGAGCTCTGTTTTAAACCAAATTAGGTTTTATTGTCTGATGATATCGATACAGCGCAGCAGTGTCAATGCAGGATGTGGGAAAAAATATTTTATTATAGCATGATTATAACATTAAGAATTAAACATACTTTTAGGGCCTATTGTCATATAAAGACATGCTTAGAAATTTGATTATCTTAAAATGTGTTGTGAAATGCATTTGTGTCTTAGATCAGGGGTTCCCAAAGTGGGAGCCTTCCAATTTTCCTTGTCCCCACGTGACCCCTGAGGTGATTACCACAGATTAGCAACAACACCAGTTGCAGGTCAGTTTACAGCTCCACAGCGACAGTGTGTGTGCACACAGGTAATTTTCTTTGGTGATTTAGCTCAAATCAGAGGGCTAGGCTTTAAGGGTGTGAGGGTATTTTTGTCAAGATGAAAGAAAAGAAAACTCGACCTCTGGCGGGGGGGGGGGCATCCATCAGTGGTCGGACAGGCCTTCCTCCAAGCGTCAAAAGCATCGAGAGGAATATTTCCAATGTGTCTTTGTTGGTGTTGTCGCAAACAAAGTAAAATATCCCCATGCAGTGTGCACTGAGCTGCTTGCAGTTGAACGCCTAAAGCCTGTAAAAATGCTTAGACACTTGAAAACCAAGCGCCCTTCTCTCTTGTTAAACCTGAAGATTTTTTTTTTCCGCTGGAAGGAGCAAGAGTTGCAAGGCCAAAAGAAAATCCTCACTAAACAAACAACACTCCCCGCCAAAGTTATTAGTTATTATATTTAACTACAAAGGCAAAAAGCCACACATGATCGGGTAAACCCTAATCAAACCCTCTGTTGTAGCTAAGAGTCAATGGTCAGTGGCTACGCTCTAATGGGACCATTGCCCTCATGGTGCAAAAGGGGAAATATGCTTTGCGGTTCGATGAATCCACAGATGTATCACACCCCATCTCCATCTGCTTGTATTCGTCAGATACAGTTTTGACAAAAAAAAAAAAAAACGAGGACATGCTGTTTTGCACCTCGCTGGATGGAATTTGCACAAGCGAGGACATTTTCACAAAACGGAACCACAAACTAAAGGAAGAGGGGCTGTCTTGGGACGAGAGCATCGGCGTGTGCACAGACAGCGCTGGAGCGACGCTCGGGAAAAAGAGACGATGGAAAGCAGGAGTCTTACAAGTTTCATGCGCTGTATTATGCACAGAGAAGCTCTTGCAGGAAAAACACTTGACCCGGAGCTTAAAAGTGTTCTCGAGACTGTGATAAAAAAAAAAAAAAAATGTTTAACTAAATAAAATCATGTTCACTCCACATCAGACTGTTTGCCGCTCTCTTCGGTGAGGGAATGTATGAGCTGCGGGACGAGGTTCGCTTATTTCTGGTGGAAAATGGATCCATGTCCGTGGGAACATGGGATTCAAAATGGGTACGGCTGATATGTTTCCTGAGCCGGAGGAATTCATGGAGGAAAATGCTCAGTGAAGACGTCTATCACTACATTTTAACCCTCAGATGCTCCTTCAATTTTTACAACATCCATGACCCCTGGACCAAAATGTCCACCTATAGAGAGTGGCATTTAGACATCTGTTTTAAGCAGTTACTCCCACAATATTTGTGACCCATATAGAGCTGAGTCTTGACTAAACATGGAAATCACTTTTGACATGGGTTTCAAGATTTTAACCCCTTCCTGATTGTTGTTTTTATTCATTCAATTTCACCTTCATTCTCGGGAAAGGATAACGTTGCAGCCGAGGCTAAAGATCAACTTGAAATTTGATCATGTAAACAAAGAATGTCAAAGAACTTGTAATACATTTATTGTTTGGATTATTATAAATAATCAGCTTAGTAAGTTTCATGGTGATATCTGTAGGATAAAATTTTTACCCTATTCATGTGTGAAAAAAGACTGTGTTAAGTCTATGGCTAAACGTCAAGGTCGATGAGAGAGGGGTAAATGTTGTCCGATTGAGAAAAAATTTCACCAGCAGAGTTTTCACATGTATTGCAACCAATTTAGGGGTTAGGAGCTTAAAAAAATATGAAGTTGAAAATTTACATGTAAAACTGGGCCACCCTAGTGGGCATTTTTGTCCACAAAGGGTCATGGATGTTGTTAAAAGGCATTACGAGTCCAAAAAATGGTCTTTCATGCTAAAACTCGGGACATCCAGAGTTTACCCTAAGGTACACCTCCTCGCCAAAAATCAGGCACCAATGACCTTTCATTTGACCGTGGGGAGTTGGGAAAGTATGAGAGGTGGACAAAAATGTCCACCTTTTTTTTTGTTTGTTTTTTATTTTTTTTCGCCTTGAATTTATAATTGCTTATTTTCGTACTATTGCATTCACTCAATCTGTTATTATTTCTTCATCGTATTGTAATAATATGAGCACATATTTGTCTGTTTGTTTGTTTGTTTTTGTTTGTTTGTCTTTTTTTTTTTTGCCTGTCTGCTTATGTTGTATTTACTCATTGTGTGTCTTGTTTGTTTGTTTTATTATTATTTTCTGAAAGTATAAGATACATGCATCATGCTTTTTCTTGAAAAAGGAAAAATAAAACAAAAATTTGATCACAAAAAAAAAAAAAAAAAATGTCCAGGGGTAATCTGAGGGTTAACAAGTATTTCTCAGAAAATTAAACCCAGAACTGACGTGCTCCAAGCATAATGCCCAACCATCTATGGAATAAATATCACCCCATATTTCAAAACTGAGGAAAAGAAAAGCTTCAAATGGTTGAGAGTGAGTGATTGGAAGCTTGAAAGAAGCGGCACAGGTTGCGTGACCCTGTTCACGTATCTGTCTTTTAATTGGCGGAGAAGTCGGTCAATCCCGCCCATCCCAGGAAATGCAGCATGTGACGACTCCGAGTTACAGATTTTCAGTGCAGGCTGCCAGTCAACATTGGAGACTCACGAGCGCACAACTGTGTGGGCAGATCTCTGAAAAGTGGGTGATGTTAAATCAGGTCTCAAAGAACAGTCTGCACCACGAGAGCCAGTGTGCAGCCGCACAAGTTTCAAAATAAAAGGTTCGGCCCTTTTGAAACTCATGTTGCAAGAGTTCAAAACCTGCTTCTGCCTCAGCTTTCAGATCACCTTCTACAGGGGTTTCAAACCTGGAGAACACACAAATACACCGGGAGAACAGTGACAAATTTGAAACTCTGACAAATGTGTTGGAGAAAGGCTGTAAAAACAATGCCACAGCTGTGGGAAGGACGGCAGAAATACACAATGATGTTTGCAGAGATTTGATTTTCTTTTCTGCAGCCTATCCAAACGTTACAGAGGCTTTCAAAACTTTGAAGAGGTTTTTTTTTTTTTTTTTTTTAGTTTTGATATATGGCATGATACTCATTCCATCTTATGAGGTGAATTTAACATGGAAATGAAAGTAATGAGTAAAAATTGCCAAAATGTATGACTGCACATGACAGCAACAACATACATATGTTTACTCAGTGCTACAGTTTATACATGGACATAGACTGTGGTATTCTGCTTCTAGTCTATATTAATCACTATATTACTATATATACTATCGAATTACTTTGTGTGGTTGTTTGGATGTGTTTGGGTCGTCCTATTTGTGTGTGTGCATGCAACATTCATATGCTTCCACCTTTTCAAACTTCAGGAATAGACAAAAGAAGCAAGCGAGAGCCCTCAGACGTGTTTATTTTACTGTACAAAAGATGAAACTCAGGAGAACCGTCGCCTCTCCCATGCTGCATGAAATAAAGAATTGATTAATCACATCTGAACTGAGTGAGAAATTTCTTCTGAGACTCAGCAACTCTCACACAAGGTCAGCCCCTCCTCCACAAGGGCTGATGCTGGCCCAGCCCAGTACTTGGAACCCGTGACCTTTTTTCAAATCATGAGGGTCCACTAATGAATCCAATATACATGTGTTCCGCCAAGCTGTGCGTATTAAAATAGAAAAAATTAAAAAAAAAAAAAAATAAACTTGCTTCACTCGTTCATCTGTTATTCCCTAAGCAGTGCAAAGCAATTTTAGAGGATGACATTTCATTAATATAAAAGCTGTTTGGTGGGTGATGTGCATACCAAATTTACCAGCAGACCCACACAACTGGCAAAGGTTTGGGCAAACGTTTTGGTCACGTTCGGTGTGTAGAGGCAGAATGAATTAATTAATAAAATGGGCGCCCTACAGTGCAGCCACTATAGGTATGTCTTTCAAATTATGAATAAAGAGCACGAAGCACCGACTTTGCTGAATCTATCCTTTTCTCAATGTCACTTCGCCATTTACAGTTGCATCATCATGAGTGGGCGAATGTGTCAGCGTGTGCTGGATTGCTTGCATAAGTGTGTGAGTGTGCATGTGTGTGCGTTTGTGCATGTTTCTCTGTCCGAGCATCTACGTGCGTCCGTGTCTGTGTGTGTGTGTATGCATTTGTGTGTGTAATTAAGTGTGTGTTTGGCCGGCCTAAGGCCAGATGTGGGTGCATGGCATTTCAAGAGCCAATGTCAAAGACCTTTAGTTCTGTATCTGATGTGTGTTGTGTGCAGCAGATCGTGTCATGTCATAAATAAATGAAGTGACAGAGACAGACAGAGAGAGAGGGAGAGAGAGAGAGGGAGAGAAAGACAGCGAGCGAGAGAAAGGTTCTGCATTATCCGCTATAAAATCCAACAGCTACAGGAGAAAGTAAAAGAGCGTATGTGCTTTGCAGATTGAATCTTTTGTAATATAATCATTATTTGAAGAAGATAAGGCTGCTCTGGGGCAGAAATAATCTCACTGGTCGAGTTAAACCTCAGTGGGTGGAGTCAAACAAACCATTATTCTGGATAAGTAAAGTCATAAAGTCAGAGATGGTGCAGACACACACACACACACACACACACACACACACACACACACAGAGGAGACAAGCGGTTCAGTCCAGTGGAAAAGGACCTGCCTGCCTACAGACTGTAACTGATTCTTATGTCCATGCCTGGTCACTGACGTAAACATTCAATCTTTTTTTTTTTTTTTTTTTACGAGACACAGATCTTCCCAGAAATCTGATACCAAACTGGTATTTTTCAGATCAGCAAATAAGGGGAAAATTGAGTTTGTCTGAGCCCTGCTGTGTTTCAGCCAGCCGCTATCTGCCGGTGCTCCCTGCTGCACAGACAGGAAATGTTTGCCATTTTCATACCACTGACACAGCATGTAATGTGCCCTCTCCCTTTATTAGAACATCTCTGGAAAAGTTAGAAAAAAAATAAGACAGGAGGTAGCTAATATTAAGTGTAGCTCTCTTACTGTTAACTTAAAAAAAAAAAAGAAAAAAGAAAAAAAGCAGTCTTGCCATACTAACTCATTTGGAATAACTAATTAGTCTAGCTGACCTTTCTAGTTAAAAGTAGCCATACTCGCCTTTAGCTACCCATGATTAACGATGAATGAAAAAATAAGCTATTGCCATTTTGATTTATTTAGATTTTTATATATTTCCAAATTCCTCTTTTCCATTTTTGCCTTGGGTTTCATATTTTCCTAATTATTTTGACATTTACTGCATATTCGATATATGAAGGCACTGACTGAAGAAAGAACTGTTACAGTGGTGTTTGAACTTCTCTTTAAGTTGAGTTTTTGGACGGACAGCCTGATGTTAAATTTAGATTTTCCATCCATCCATCAATGTTGATCTGAAGGCAGAAGGTGCTGCATTGAATACATTCAACGGTAACCCTGCAAATACATTTCTACAAGACCAAAGTCGGGTTTTATTGACGGTTTGGCTGAAAGTTGGACAAAATTTCTAAAACCAATAAGACTATTTCTGCCTCCAAGAAAAGTTTTATAACTCAAAGTCCAATGTGTATGTGATTTCATTGTGTGTGTGTGTGTGTGTGTGTGTGTGTGTGTGTGTGTGTTTTGGAGATGGTCAAAGAGAAGTATTGAGCCTGCAGATGTGCTACCTGTCCAGCCAGGCGAGCAGACTCTTAGCGGCGGTGATGAGGTCGACCACAGAGGTCAGGAGGTCGTTGGGCAGCCGCCGGGAGCTTCTGCTCTCTGATTGGCTGCTGCGGCGGCGGCCCGAGATGAAGTTCTGGAGGTTCTTGGCCGAGGCGCCCAGCTTGTGGGCCAGAGTCCTCACGCTCTCTGTTTCCAACCCTGAGTTCTGCACACAACAAACACACCCAGATTAGCTGAACGCGGATGCTTCCAGACTGTCAACCAACACGCAAATCCAAGTCTTTTGGTGTGAAGTCCAAGAGATGTGCAGGGTTTTTTTTCTTGCAGAATTCAGTGCAGCATCTAAGTAAAGATCTTTACAGTGAAGTAACTAGGGTTGCAAAGGTGTGGAAAATTTCTGGGGAATTTCCAGCTGGGGAATTTCAGAAATTTTGTTTTGTCATAAGCAGACGTGCGTGCAAACTAATGACATTTTTGACTTTGACTTATTTTGAGTAGATTTTTTTTTTTCTCAGTCCTTCAAGATTGATGGTGGATAAATGAATAGAAATAGGCTCAATGAATGGATGAGCACTCCTCAGTCAGCAGCTAAATCAAACTATAACCTGCATTCTTATATGAAAACTGTATTTCTAAGAAAAGTGGTTAGCAGAAGGCAGAAGAACCTCCTCAAAACCTCCTTGACTGGATGTCGTCTGTGGGCTCAGATGGAGGCCGAGCCGTGTGGAAATTCAACTGAATTTGTGTTAAATCTGGTTGTTTTAACCAGGATTGTGCTGCAAGATGGTTTTTTCTTCAACTACATTAAGTTCCCGCTTATAGGCCAACACGCAATTTTGCAGATTTCCAGATTATTCCTGTAAATTCCTGTTAATTCCCGTGGAAAGTTTCTGACTTTGAAAATTCCCGGAATTTTGCAACCCTAGAAGTAACAAACTGCAGCTGCATATGTTATTGCAAAATAGGAGGTCGCACTGCAGTAGAAAGCAGTGTGCAGGTATTAATCCACATGTCACTGTCAGTCTTACAGTTTGAATGTTTCAGCTCTAACCGAAGCATGTTTCTGTTTTGATTTAGAAACTTCTGTGGCCGTCTTGGCTTCATGAAACCCTTTAGAAACTCTGCTGGATAATCTCGTGTGGTGTTCACTCTGAAAAACAAGGCTGTTTATCTTAAAGCCGGTGAAAAGTTGACCTTCGGGTGGTAATACAATGTTTTCCCCGACAGTCACAATGCATACTTTCAGCAATCTATCGCAATGCGCATTCAAGCAGAGGGGTATGTGTTATAGTCGCAGCTGTATGGACAGCTGATGAGAGTCCAGCACTGCATTGGAGATAAAAAAAAAATAAACGCACAACAGATGCGTGCACACACACACACACACACACACACACACACACACACAAACTCACCAAAGCACACAGTAAGTCGACAGCTTCCAGAATGAGCTCCTGATGTCCAATCCGGGAAACTCCCAGCTCCTCCAGCTCAGCATGGCTAATCCTCAGCAGCCGCTCCCCACACACACCTCCGCGCTCAAACACACACACATACTGCTGCAAGCAGTCGTCGAGACCTAAAACACACACACACACAAAAACAAACACATAAAAATACATTAGGATTACAGTTATTCACATCATCAGATATACACACACCTTTTTCCACATACAGGTATTTGTGGTAACAAAAAAAAAAAAAAAATCGGGATGTACTTATGCTATTAAATGAAAAATCCACCTTCAGATACTACAATTTGTGATGCTTTCAGGGAGTTATTTTCTGATGAAGTGCTGTAATTTACTTTTTTCGGTGTACCCACTCCAGCTGTAGCTGTGTTTGAAATATCCAAAGTTGACATCTCATCCTCTGCATTTACCCGTGGGAATCAAAAAAGGGAAAAATGGGCCTCAAAAATGCAAGGTGCACCAAACAGTGTTTTTAAGGGTGTATATTTCCTATAAATCCTTGTTTTGACGAAACAATGGCACTTGATCAGCCGGAGTCTCCACGTTAAATGTACGATCGCTTCCTGCATGTGAACGCTTGAATTATTTAGTTGAAATTCTTCCATGTGAGACGTAGAAAGTGAAGTGACAGGGAAAAAAAAAAAAAAAAAAAAAAAAAAAGAGGATGACAAGCAAGCAAAGCCATAAAATGGATTCATACCCACAATGCAGTGAGTCCGTGTTGCATGCAATAAATCATTGATCCACTGAGACTGGCCTTGCAGATCTACACTTTAATCTGTATCTATAGTGGACTGTCAGAGCCACGATGGAGAGTGAGAGTCCACTGGGTGAGAGGCGTTGAGATTGCTCCCGTCGCCGGTCTAATCGAACTTCTATCTTTCCCTCTTTGGATTAAAGCCGTTTGAAACACTGCTGTCATACTATGCACTGCAAAAAGTCAAAATCTTACCAAGAGTATTTGTCTTATTTCAAGTAAAAATGCCTTATTTCTAGTCAAAATATCTCATTACACTTAAAATAAGACATGATCCGCTCACAACAAGCAAATTTTTACTTGTGACACAAGTGAACAAGTAAAAATTTGCTTGGTCCATTGGCAGAATTTGTTTCTTGTTTCAAGCTAATTTTCACTTGTTTCAAGTAAATTTTCACTTGAAACAGGTGAAAATTGTCTAAAGACAAGTTATTTCTGAGCTGATCATGTCTTATTTTAAGTGTAATGAGATATTTTAACAAGAAATAAGACATTTTGACTTGAAATAAGACAAATAATCTTGGTAAGATTTGACTTTTTGCAGTGTGGTGGCTGATAGGGGGCATACAGTGATGCCTGCAATCACATTAGAATAGCTATTATGAGGGCAAACAGGGGCGGCGCTAGGGGTTATGGGTCCTGTGCAAAGGAGGAAACCCTGCCCCCCCCCCCCCCCCCCCCCCCCCACACACACACACACTTCTCTTTCATCACTACACTAGCATTTTTTTTTTTTTTTACAAATACAGCGCTTCACTTTTTCCACATTTTATGTTACAGCCTTATTCCAAAATGGATTAAATTCATTTTTTTCCACAAAATTCTACACACAACACCCCATCAAGACAATGTGAAAAAAGTTTTCTTGAAATTTTTGTAAATTTATTAAAATAATAAACTAAGAAATCACATGTAGGAAACAAAAAAACATTACAAACCTTCTCACCTGCACTCAGTGATTGAACTGGACATATCCCTATGAGATTTGAATGCTGGTTTGTACGTTTTCCATATGTTTTCTCAGTATGCTCCTCTTTAAAATCTGTATGAGGATTGTTTTGTTGCAGCTTGCAAAGGGAAAAAAAAAAAAAAACAAAAAAAAACAATGAATTTTATTTGTGCTTGTTCCAGTTTGTCTCGGATAACACAACAGCTGCTGCTCCACATTTTGGAGAAAGTTTTTATCTGTTTGCAGTTTCATCGATTGCAGCGAAACCTTGTTGAAGACCACAAAAAGCCTTTCAGTCTCGCCATCTGTGGAAATGTCACCGCGGCTCTGCAGCGTCCGTGATGATGCACGATTCATGGTAAGGTTTTATCGGCGGCTTGATCTCCCTTGTGTGAACTCGTGTGGCATTCGATTGAATTTTTGTTCTTATAGAAAAGCGCTGCACAATTAGCTTTAGGTTACTGCTCCGGATGCCACATGCTGGAGATATTCCATAAGAGAAACAAATACAAATGAGCGTATCCTAGAATGGCAATGCTGTCACAGCCTCACCGCTCCCCTAGTGCATACAATGAGTGGGAATACACTTTTCATACCAGCTTATAGCCTAAACTACATCAAAGAAAAGGGCAAGGAAGACATTAGAGCAAGGCAGCTGAGCTTTATTATGATTCAAGAAACAAATTGGGCCCAGATCAGCGTTTCTTCATCGCTACAGGACCAGCTTGGCGTCTCCGGAGAGCCTAAGACAAACTCCATAAGTGAAATAAGAGTTGAGGGACTGGAACAAAAGAGGTAATGGATGGGCAATCAGGCAGCCATCCAGGTAAGGCTTTACTCTCAGCTGGATTGTGTAACGTCTGCGTTGTGTGTACGTGTGGGCAGGTCTCTCTAGATCTGTGAGTGTGTTTGAGTGTGCAAGTGGGTGGGTGTGCACACTGTTTTTTTTTGTGTGTGTGTGTGTGTGTGTGTGTTCGTCTGGCCATAGCAGGTTTGCTGAGTCAAAGAAAAGCAGATCAAGACACAGCGGCTCAGCTGCAGCCCCTGGCTCCCAAAACAATGAAAGTATCCAACATCTAACCTCTTAACAAACAGCAAACTGGAAGACACACACACACACCCAAACAGACGCGCGCACACACACACACCTCTGAGGAATGAGCATTGATTTCCCCCGCTTCGAGTCCCAGTGTCATAATACACTCATCTATCATAACCACGCTAACAAAGATGAAAAAAGAGCGGAAGAGGAGAGGAAAAAGGGAAGATGACAAAAGAGAGAAGAGGAGGAAGGCAGGGAGGAGGGCTAGAAACTCATAAGGCAGCTGCTAAATTGCATGCAAACTATTTCGCAGGCGCTCACACACACACACACACACACACACACACACACACACACAAATTCCATCTCTCATCAGCAACGGCCACACAGCATTTGTCGGCTCCTAATGTTCTCCTCCTCCTTCCCTCGCCTCCTTCCATCCCTCTTCCCCTCCGCGAAGGAGTTCAATTCCAAAAGCGCCACATATCCAGCCTCAACCACAAAATGGAGCCGGAGACGTATCAATACTTCAAAAAAACACCTCAAATCCATCAGCGGAGACATAACAATCTTATCAGTGAAAGCCTGAAGATGAAATACGACTCCATACGCAATCAGTTTATAAGACTAGGTGTCAGATGTTTTATTATTTTTTTTATTTTTTATTCCTTTTTCCTCAAAGCGCCTGCTATCTCATTTTGGAAAGAAAACTTGACAAATAGATTCCCGTATCTGAACAGCCAAACACTCGAGGCCTGATGCGATCTCTCTCTCCAGCCCACCGCCTCCACGGACGAGCGCGGGCCGGGGGGTTTGATAAGAATTAAGACATCAAACCGTTTCGGGGGGGGGGGGTCTGGACGGCGTCCATCGGAGGCGGGGGCGAAGGTCACGGCCACGTGAGGAGGAGCGACGCCTGATTTTGCACTTCAGATCCGCACCTGTAAACAAGCTTCAGCCGGTTACGGAGCGGCGTCGGTGCCTGAGCGCCGGCCTGTGCTTTTTAATTTAATCCTAATGGCTGATGATCGCTAATGGACGTGACGCTGATTTAAACAATGTTGGCTCTCGCCGGCAGAGTGTTACTACCGCTGAGAGGGGAGCGAGCGAGCGAGCGAGGCGGAGAGATTTGTAGTGAAAGTTCACTGGTAATCTGCATCGTTTATCACGAGCAGCGAGAGAAAGGCTGCGCGACGACCTGAATACTGATCAGAGGGTGACATCAGCGCGGACACACACACACACACACACATGCACGCACACAAAACCCAAGCCGTTATATATGGCCGGCGTGTGTATCCTGTAAAATATATCCTCACGTGTTGCCACATGGTGACCAGGACGAGTGTGTGTGTGAGTGTGCGTGGGTTTGTTGTATGACGGTGTGACATGCATCCACTGTTTGCATGTATGCACGCATGTATGTGCACATGTGTGTGTGTGTGTGTGTGTGCGAGTGTAAGTGTGTGTTTGACGGGTATAGAAAGGCGTGATTCATAGCTGACTCACACACTTAACTCCCACAGAGGCACACTTTTCACAACAGCAGGCCAGCCAAACTCCCACAAACACCCTCTCCCTCTCTCTCTCTCTCTCTCTCTCTCTCTCTCTCTCTCCCTCATATACACACACGCTCACATACACACATGCGAGGCTAATAAAACTGGATTTTGTGGTGACTCCTGGGATCTCAGAGAGGCCTATAAAAGATCTGGCCCCTCCCTTTCGGGTGATGTGTCATCTGTTCCGAGCGCTCCGAAGCTTCAGTCACAATCAAAGTTAGACAATTATTCACTCCGTCCCTGGAGCTGGCAATTTAGGGCTGGTGAAAGACCGACTGTTATTGGAAATGGGTTTATCACCGGAAGGTTGCCAGTGTGAATCCCGGCGTCATCTGGGAAGATCTGGCTTTGGGGAAATCAACCAGTAAAACTTGATCTTTCTGTTTAAGACTACTTTTGTGCTTTTTGCGGGTTTTTTTTTTTTCTTTTTCTCTCCCTTCAGTTCCCAAGAGTAAATGTAACCATGCATAAATGTTGCTCTCTCTCCCTCAGACCACTGTTGTAAATAATTTGTTTCACTTCCATTTTTCTGCCTCAGCGACCAGCCTATCTATTTTCCCATCTTCTTTCTAAATCTATCTACTACTGCCACTGTAATTGTGAAGGCCACTACTCTGTACATCTGATCGTGGCACAGTGGCCTTGTCATAACTTGTCAAAGTAATTACTGTTATAGGAAATATCTTTTAATGCTGATGTTGTATCTAGGAATTTTGGAGAGCTGAGTATTTGATGGGAAGAGCAAAAAAAAAAAAACACATTGTATGTTTTTTCCCTACCAAGTGACACCACCCAAGAGATCCTCCTAACTGTGTTTCAGGCCAAATGCAAAACAAAAAAAAATCAGTAAGACTGAGAGAGATGGATGATATTTTGTTGAAGGCGAAGCAAAGTGAGGTACTTCACTTGAGCTCCTCACATAAAATGAAAATCAGCAGCTTAAATTTTTTTTTCTGGTAAAGACCAAACTCTGTTCAGGTTCTGGTGCATTTCTGCTTCCAGTTAGTATTTTCAGCATCTGTTGGGAAAAAACTGCTGTACGAACACAATGTGGCTATGGCTAAAAATATATTCAGTCATACACAGATACATGTGCGTATCATGTGTGTTCGTTAGCATTAGACAAACTTCGAAAAACAAATTTCATAGCTGCTGCACAACAAACAGCTTTGCTCGCCTACTAAATTATTTGCAAGAAGATTTTATTTTGTTGTGGCTACAGCAGGCGAGTATTATTCAGTGAAGCAGGGCAGCGCCATGTTTCAAAGCCGTGATTCTTCAGCCAGTCTCCCTGACAGAGACCAAATGCTACACTGCTCCAATGGAAATCAATGGAGAGGAGTAGAGTATGAAAGAGGACCAGAGTTTGTTACACAATAAACTGCAGAGATGGGGACTCGAGTCATTGCGACTTGGACTCGAGTCGACTCGAGTTGCTGTTTTAATGACTTGTGACTTGACTTGACAAACAAATAAAAAACTTGAGACTCGACATGGACTTGGAAGTTTAAGACTCGGGACTTGACTCGACTTGAGATACGATGACTTGAATGACTTGATTGTAGCCTGTAATATTCCCCAGTATACGAGTGCACGCTGGGAATGGTGTTGCAATGATTGGATGACGACCCTCTCAATCAGTCATGCCCTCTCTTCTACCTTCCTTACGTTTTGGAGAAACACGCCCCTCATATCAGACGTTCATCATCATGTCGGCGGGAGCGGGAGGAGTGCCGAGAGTCATCTTTTTTGGCTTTCGTAACTACACATGTGAAGGGAAACGGTGAACTGCCGAATGCAAGACCTGCTCAAGAAAGATTTGGGACAGCCACGCTACAACGTCAAACTTTGTCCGTCATTTGAAGAGCCGTTCTGCCGAGTCAGTGCTTGTAAATTAGCTAATAGCCTATTACCCTGTTAGTTGATAGTCAGCTTAACTAACGTTAGCTTGATAACCTACAAGCATGGGTACGAGATGGTTTACGTGTGATTTATAGTCTCTTACTGACTATTGGCGAGTTAGTGCATGACATGTAGGGCCTGATTGACGCTAGGAAAGCAGATCAATAAAACAGAGCAATAAAGCAAAAAGTCATATTTTTTAAACAGGTTAACTAAATTGGCCGATAATTTTATTTGATAGTTACTAATATCTTATATTTTCTCTTTATTAAGACCGGATTCTGCAGGTAATATTGTAATAATGTGACTTGACTTACAGGACTTGACTTGACTTGACTTGCCCAAGAAAAAATTACTTGGGACTTACTTCAGACTTGAAGGTTAAGACTCGAGACTTACTTGAGACTTGAAGGTTAAGACTCGAGACTTACTTGAGACTTGAAGGTTAACACTTGAGATTTACTTGAGACTTGCACATGGGTGACTTGATCCCATCTCTGATAAACTGTCTACCTTTCCACTCATATTCCACTCATATTTATTAACATGATGGTCATGACATAATCTATTTGTGAGTGAGCTATGGTGCATGCATCACAAAAACAAGATGAGAAAAGTGACAGTGGTCGGGTTTTGCAACAGCTGGTATTAGCTGAGAGCACATCTTATTTTTCTGCGAAGACCCGCCCCACTCTGCCTCTGATTGGCTGGTACTTGTTGGCCTCGTTAGTTCTGTTGGTTAAAGTTAAAGGGTGGGGTTAGGGTGAGGGTTAGCCAATCAGAGGGAGAGTAGGGGCACTGAATTTGGGTTGGAAAAAAAATAGCAAATAACAGTGACAGTACTAGTGCAGCTATGATTAATTTGTCCATAGCTTTTTCATATTCTGCTCACCTATTGTTAATGTCAAAACGTGTTAGCATGTGTTTTTTTTTCCATGCTTTGACAGGTCGCTGAAGGTTGATGACAGCTGCTGGAAAAACTGTGAAGCATGTCAGTGATCTAAACGCCTTGCTGTGCGCGTCATCTTGGGCGCTCGTTACCGGCCATTACACTTTCCCCAATTCTTCAGAAGCAAAGTGAGCGGCCTTCATGAGTTATCACACCGTCTCTGCTGCAGTTTGAAAACCACTGAGCTCCTTAATGTGGTTGCACAGCTCACCAGCCTTGAGTTGGTTGATGCATGTTTGACTTGTAACACAGTGCCTGGTGTGGAAGTGAACACTCTGCCTCTGCACAGCCTTAGGAGCACACACACACATCGTGATTTCCCTGTGCACTCTGGCTTCCAAAAAAAAAAAAAAAAAAAACGCCACGCACAAAACAGCAAGGCAGCAACAAAGGAACCGGCAAACGCACGGAGGTTCTTTTGATGAAGAAGGGAATGCTGAAGCAAGGATTCGACTTCTGCATCCTCATCTCATTATTCCTCACCTTGGAAAAGAAAAAAAAAGAGAGAGAGAGTCAGGAAGGATGTGAACCACAACCTGTGACTCTAATGACTGTGACTGGTGTCTCTGGCAGTTTTCTGTTGTGGCGAGCGGCGGCATCAAACGTGCCTGCATGTCATCACGCCGCTTTCACTGCTTATTTTCAAGTCTGGAGATCACAGTCATGCAAGTAAAATGAGGCAAGATTTCGCCCCGCCGCCTGTGTGTGAACGTACGGCATCAGGGCAGTGAAAACAGAACCGAGTTTCCAGCTTCCCAACGTTGCAGCGTCTCATATTTTTCTACCAAGGAACATAAAAACGATATTGCTACAAAAACTGTACCACTCCCATTGTTTTAGCCTCAACCATGCTAATGCTAGGGTTGTCGCTAGGTCAACACACCACAAACCTTTTGGCCCCACGCGCCTGTGGCATATGTGTTCACTACAGTAATGCAGCACACACACACACACACACACACACACATATATATACATACAAATATATCATATTTCTCTGTTGCCACAGACACACCCATGAGACCCAGCATGAACCACATACCACACTAAGGCATGCCACGTGTGTGTGTGCATGCGTATGTGTGTGTGTGCATGCATACGTGCGTGTGTGTGTGCATGTGTGTGTGTGTGCGAGGACCCGGGTGGAGCCTTCTGTTCAGAGTGTGTGTGTGTGTGTCTGTCAGCTGTTCTGCACAGACGGTCTGAGACGAACAGCTCACCATACGCCCACTCATTCTCACACACACACACACACACACACACACACGGAGGAACACACACATAAACACATGCCCGCATATACACATGACCAGCCAATAGAGCGTCCACGATGAGGAATTGAGAAACTGACACAGTACATCATGTAAAAAAAATTTTTTGTAATGCTTCCCATTTGCATTTTAATGGGGGCTACTGAGCCAATTCATTCCCTGACCTGCTTTTAAACTGACAGAACGAACAGCAATTATGGCTAATATTAGTTATTATTAGTCATTATTTAACGGTTTGTAGAGGGACTATGGATCAGGTCACATCTGTGATATTTGGCCTGAGTCTGAAGAAACTTAAGGGGATGATGCATCCTCACTGTTTTCACTGTTTTAAAAAAAACATATATATATATTCTGATTGACCTAATGAGGGCACCAAATTAATGCTAAAATCTGCTGTGTCGTTTTAATTAACATATTTTTATGACATCCTTGGGTATGGTGCAGTATGGTAAGACTCGACACCAGGCACATTTTTCCATGGCTGGAGACTGTCTCTGCGCCCTGCCACTGAGAAATGTCCAAATCATCAATTGGCTTGTTGAGTTGCACCTGTCCTGTTGACGGTGCCAGTAAAGCCTATTCAAAACATAACTGCTACACAGTACGCCAGATTAATCATCCGTAGACACTCCAGCTGCAATCTCACATCCCCACAGATACGGATAGATTAGCTTGTGCTACACAGAAAATCATCTCTGAATGAAATGCATGGTGCTAGTTCCTGTCAGCTTGCTATTTGCATGATCTCGTCCTACTTTACCTTCAAATTTCAACACCTAAGTAAATGATGTGTTCGCATTTGTGTCAAGTGGTCACTCGATGACATTTTCAATCTGTTAGATGTGAGACGCCGGTCTGTCTTTGCTGTAATTCACCACCATGGAGTAACATTTTTTCAGCTCAAACATAATCAGTCCTATATTACAGGTGCAACACAAGTTAGTTTCCAACCGATGCATCTGTCATTTCCTGTCCAGCGCCCACGTTGTGTAAACAGCAAATGCACTTGTGCCCATGTGAGCAGCGATGAGGCGTGGTCATTAGTTGCAACAGATCTGCTCGTGTGCTTTTACTCTGTGCACGAGCAGATCCATTTCCTCTGCAGAAAATCGTTCCTTCTCATCTGGCAATTGCACCGATATAGGAATCCACCAAGGTGCAAGAGTACCTGACTTTTAAAGGGTGTGAGAGATGCCTACGCCCAAACACACACACCCAAAACACACCCATGATTCATTAAGAGACCACATGCAACCCTTTTGAACCATGCAACATGTGTCATGACCCTTTTTTCCGTTGTTAAAATAGCAAAAGTGAACTTGGACACTGCACCATCAATGGTCCAGTTTTGCAGGAATTGCAATGAAGCGGATGCAATAGTTAAAGGTTAAAATTTCTCACTTTGAAGGGCCATAACTGCTACACCACTTGTCTGGTTTAGATGAAATTCAGGGGAATGGTGCATCTTATTTCTCAAGGGATGCTGGTACCATTCACTCGGACTTGTTTTACGTCACCGAAATGCCCAGATAGATGAATAAGATACCATATAGTTCAGGAATAGAAGGTTCAATGGTCTGACTCATCTTACTTCGTCTGTTATACAGTTGTGGGAATTGTTGGGTGGCAGCTATGAAGCGTAATTGTTGGCAAGTTGTTGGCAAATTTGAATCATTCCCTTGTATCACTTGTTGTGTCAGTTGTGAAACAGAAAGCAGGTTTTACTCTGACTAAAGTCTCACCAAGAAAAAAAACTCTTGTTTTTCCCTGGCTTCTCTTTCTTTCCCTGCACATCTCTGATGATAATTGCAAGGATGCTGCATTATTTGTTACTCCAGCATTAGGACACCGTGGTATTCACCCTCAAACTCCTACTGCCGCCTGTTTAAAATGTTGCTGATGTAGAAATTCGAGTTTATTTCACTGCTGCAGTCATTGTAAAACACTCTGAATAAGACCATCAGCTACATTAAGGGCCTGAAATGTAAATGAAAGTGGATGTCAAGTACTTTCAAATGTCCCGGGATGATGGCATTTCATGGTGAAAGGCACTTCTGTGAAGACCATATGCATCTCCAAAGTTCTTGATCGCCCGATTATCGTACATGTGCACATTTTCCAGTGTTCGTTTGAGCTAACCGTTTTGTTTGCTAATTTCCCCCCCGCAAATGATCTTTAATAGCAGCTGAATCTCATCCCAGTAAGAGTTATCCATCATTTTAAAAGTGACAACAACACTCACAAACTGACTGATGGCACAAAATGACGATAAATGATGGTACTTCTGAAAGAATGAATGTCAGTTTAAGCCCACAAAATGCAGACTGGCTCCTATGTTGGCCAATTCTGAACAATATGAATGACTCAGCTTCACCTAATCAATTATCTGTTAATTGACGTCACATTTTGAAATACAACTCCCTCTGTTTATAGTGTTTGTATGTATGGTGACTCCAACTTGGCTCTAAATATGAACAAGAGGAAGCATCACCTTCTAGCATTACCAGGTATGGTTATGACATAATCTGTTGTTACCAACCAAAGGTGTTTTCTGTGTTGCACGTGGTGATAAAATTTTAAATGAAAAGGTCAACCAGGGATGGCCGAGTGCTAATGGAAAACTCTGCAGATACTCTTACACGGTTAGACTTGAATCACTCTCAAATGTTTGATGTATTTATATTTCAGTGAAATGTAATTTTCGAATTTTCCTCCAGCGTGCTTTGTCCATTTCTATTGCAGTTAATTACTTCCTACATTCACCAGAACGCCTTTCAGCGAACCTCGGCGAGTGTAACTGAACTTCTTGCATTAGTTAGAGAGCAATTGTGATTGCCATAATGTGGATAAGAGCCAGAGCTTTTCAAGTAAGGATAAGTGAGAGTCATAGCCCTCACTCAAAACACAGCAGGTCTTGTAGCTGCATTGTATTCTGGTCTAATAAGGCTACTGCCAGTGGAGATATTGGTATATGTGCTTCTTGTACCATGGATTTTCCCCCTATGACTGATGAATGTTGGTGCAAATTGGTGGGTCTATAAAAAGCTATTTCCAGCTGATGTTTTTAGACCACTGCATTTTTTTTTCTCTGCTACCAAACTAGCTGAGCTGGAAATATCTTGATATGATGTCACATTGTCTGTGTCAAAAAATAAATAAATAAATAAAACACCAAACAACAAAATGGGCCCAGAAATACCAGGTGCATTGCCAATGACTGCTTTTTAACAGTGTTAATAGTGTTTTTGGGTGGATTTCAGAGACAGTGGGCTGGATACTGGCCTAATCAGCCTGATTCCGTAATTATACATGACTAAACCCTCTAATTTGTGATCACAGAAAGGCACCATTACAAATAAAAAAAAAATCAATTATATTTTCAGATAAGCATTAATTCGTGTTTTCGCTCGTTCCTTAACCTCGTCAACTCTGCCGCTCCCATTAGTGGGTTCATTATTGCTGCCAAGCT